>NW_020664782.1:622300-634345 GCF_002925995.2 Terrapene triunguis
CACACCCCCAGCCCTCTGCCCTGACCTCTGAAGCCCCCCACGCCCCCAGCCTTCTGCCCTGCACCCCCCCACACCCCTCCAGTCCTCTGCCCTGACCTCTGAAGCCCCCCACACCCACCCTTCTGGGGGTGGAGGGGCTTCAGAGGTCAGGCCCCACTCAGCCAGCTGCCGGCCTAGGTGGACAGAACGCCAGGCTGGCAGCGAGCTGAGCAGGCTGGTGGCATAAGATCAGCATTTTAATTTAATTTTAAATGAAGCTTCTTAAATATTTTGAAAACCTTGTTTACTTTACATACAACAATAGTTTAGTTATATAATATATAGACTTATAGAGAGAGACCTTCTAAAAAACATTAAAATGTATTACCGGCACGCGAAACCTTAAATTAAAGTAAATAAATGAAGACTCGGCACACCGCTTCTGAAAGGTTGCCTACCCCTGACATAGCACATGTGATTTCAGTACAAGGTCACATTTTCCATCTTAATATTGAGTGCCTGTGGCTTTGGTGTTAGAGATCACAGACACAGGTCCGGGCAATAGAATTCGGCTTGCATGCGGCCATGGCAAGCCATTGTCTTTCGGCTTCTGCGCCCTCCTTTCCCACATACCAAGCAAAGCCTGTTGACTGCTGCGGTTTTCCTGTTAACCTTCAGCAGCAGAAAACAAACTAACCCCCCCACCATCCAATTCTCTGGGATGATCGCTTTATCCCTCCCCCCACCCCGTGGCTGGTATCAGGGAAGATCCCTGCTAGCCAAAGGCAAAAAGCTCAGCGCCAATTTCCCCTCCACACCCCCCCCCCCCCCCGCGCTTGGCTAACTGCAGGGAAGGATTTCTTTTCAGCCACAGGCAAACAGCCCAGTAGGAACGGCCACCTCTGTCCCCTTAATTAAATTCCCGTATTTCAACCAGGTTACCATGAGCGATATCACTCTCCTGAGGATTACACAGCGAGATAAAGAATGGATGTTGCTTGAATGCCAGCAAACACCGGGACCGTACGCTGCCAGGCTTTGTCATGCAATGATACCAGATTACTTGCTACTAGCATGGCGTGGTCAAGTGTCCTACCATGGAGGACGGAATAAGGCTGCACTGCCCAGAAACGTTCTGCAAAGGCTTTTGGAGTACCTCCAGGAGAGCTTCATGGAGATGTCCCTGGAGGATTTTCGCTCCATCCCCAGACACGTTAACAGACTTTTCCAGTAGCTGTACTGGCCGCGAATGCATCCCAAGTCCTCAGGGCAAATTAATCATTAAAAAACGCTTGCTTTTAAACCATGTTTTATATTTTAAAAGGTAAACTCACCTGAGGTCCCTTCCATGGGGTCATGGTCTTGGGTACTGGCTTGGGAGGCTTGGGAGGGTACTTCAGTCAGGCTGAGAAAAAGATCCTGGCTGTTGGGGAGAATGGAGTGCTGTGTGCTCTCCGCAAGCTCGTCCTCCTCCTCCTCCTCTTCCCTGTCCGCAGAATCCTCAGGTGTGGCTGATGAGATTACCCCCGCCTCGGAATCCACGGTCAGAGGTGGGGTAGTGGTGGCGGCCCCCCCTAGAATTGCATGCAGCTCAGCGTAGAAGCGGCATGTCTGCGGCTCTGACCCGGAGCGACCGTTTGCCTCCTTTGTTTTCTGATAGGCTTGTCTGAGCTCCTTGACTTTCACGTGGCACTGCTCTGAGTCCCTATTGTGGCCTCTCTCCATCATGCCCTTGGAGATTTTTTCAAAAGTTTTGGCATTTCGTCTTTTCGAACAAAGTTCTGCTAGCACTGAATCCTCTCCCCATATAGCGATCAGATCCAGTACTTCCCGTACGGTCCATGCTGGTGCTCTTTTTCGATTATCGGCCTGCATGGTTATCTGTGCTGATGAGCTCTCTGTGGTCACCTATGCTCTCCTGTGTTGGGCAAACAGGAAATGAAATTCAAATGTTCGCGGGGCTTTTCCTGTCTACCTGGTCAGTGCATCCGAGTTCAGATTGCTGTCCAGAGCGGTCACAATGGTGCACTGTGGGATAGCTTCCGGAGGCCAATACCATCGAATTACGGCCACACTAACCCTAATTCGAAATGACAATATCGATTTTGGCGCTACTCAGCTCATCAGGGAGGAGTACAGAAATCGATTTTAAGAGCCCTTTATTTCGAAATAAATGGCTTCGTTGTGTGTACGGGTGCAGGGTTAATTCGATTTAACACTGCTAAATTCGAATTAAACTCATAGTGTAGACCAGGCCCAAGAGGGAGGAAGCTCAGCACATTGCTCTATCATTGACACTACCCATTGGCTAGCTCAGGCGGCTCCCCGCCTAGCATGCTGGCTTTTGTGGAATGTATTTTAAGGCACCTATCTCTCCCCATTCTTTGTATAGGGAACCTAGGCACCTAACTTGGGCTTTGTGGATCACTGTGGTGTTCCTGTGACTTTCTAGGTGTCTCAAAGCAAGGCATCATGATGCTTAGTGTTGCAACACTTAAATCCCCTTGTTGATCTGGGCCTCTGTGACTCTGAAAGCTGTAACTGGGCTGGGAATACTTAACAGCTTGGTTGAGGAGCAGTTGGGTATAGTTCCTTTTACTTTTCTTTTTTAATGTATAAATTAGTAAAACTTGTGCCTAACATCATCCTAACACTCCCTGTAGCCTATATTAAATGGATTAAAAACTTAACTGAGAGATTGCAGAAAGTAATTGTAATTAGGAAATTGTTACCAGTGAGGTATCTTTGGTGGGGTTCCACAGCAATCTGTTTTCTGCCCACTGCTATTCACTATCTTTATCAAGAATCTGGAAGAAATAGCTGCTAAAATTTGCAGTGAGACCAAAATTGGTGAAGTGGTAAATGATGGGGACAGGTCAGTTATATAGCCTGATCTGGATTGCTTGGCAAAGTGGGTTCATTTGAACAACATGTATATAATGTAGCCATATGCAATTAATCTATGAACCCATATGGGGCTATTAGAGCCCCAGATGAGCTGAGTTTACAAATCTGACATTTTCTGGTGAGGTTTCAAGGACCTCTGGGAGTGCTGCTGTTTCTAAGAGGGAGCTCTCTCACATGGAGAAAGGAGCAGCAAGGTCTTCAGCAACAAGGGGAGGGGAGCTATACAGTTTGGATGGCCTCCATCTCAGAAGAAGGGGAACCTAAACTAGTCAGGAGGGCCTGCATCCACAAAGACTCATAGGTGTTGCAACTTTTAGGCACCTATAAAATCACTGGAACAAAACTGGGATCCACAAAGCCAAAGTTAGGTGCTTAGCCTCCCTACAAAATGAATGAGGAGAGAGAGCGAGATGCACCTAAGGGCTTGTCTACATTACCCGCTGGATCGACAGGCAGCAATTGATCCAGTGGGGGTCGATTTATTGTGTCTAGTCTAGACACGATAAATCGACCGCTGAGTGCTCTCCCGTTGACTCCGGTACTCCACCAGGGCGAGAGGTGCAGGCGGAGTCGATGGGAGAGCGTCAGCAGTCGACTTACCACAGTGAAGACACCACGGTAAGTAGATCTAAGTACATCGACTTCAGCTATGTGAAGTGTAACTTAGAATATTAGGGTTGGAAGGGACCTCAGAAGGTCATCTAGTCCAACCCCCTGCTCAAAGCAGGACCAATTCCCAACTAAATCATCCCAGCCAGGGCTTTGTCAAGCCTAACCTTAAAAATCTGTAAGGAAGGAGATTCCACCACCTCCCTAGGTAACCCATTCAAGTGCTTCACAACGCTCCTAGTGAAAAAGTTTGTCCTAATATCCAACCTAAACCTCCCACACTGCAACTAGAGACCATTACTCCTTGTTCTGTCATCTGCTACCACTGAGAACAGTCTAGATCCATCCTCTTTGGAACCCCCTTTCAGGTAGTTTGAAAGCAGCTATCAAATCCCCCCTCATTCTTTTCTTCTGCAGACTAAATAATCCCAGTTCCCCCAGCCTCTCCTCATAAGTCATGTGTTCTAGCCCCCTAATCATTTTTGTTGCCCTCCGCTGGACTCTTTCCAATTTTTCCACATCCTTCTTGTAGTGTGGGACCCAAAACTGGACACAGTACTCCAGATGAGGCCTCACCAATGTCGAATAGAGGGGAATGATCACGTCCCTCAATCTGCTGGCAGTGCCCCTACTTATACAGCCTAAAATGCCATTAGCCTTCTTGGCAACAAGGGCACACTGTTGACTCGGTTCCCAGCTTCTCGTCCACTGTTAACCTACGTCCTTTTCTGCAGAACTGCTGCCTAGACATTCGGTCCCTAGTTTGTAGCAGTGCATGGGATTCTTCTGTCCTAAGTGCAGGACTCTGCACTTTCCCTTGTTGAACCTCATCAGGTTTCTTTTGGCCCAATCCTCTAATTTGTCTAGGTCCCTCTGTATCCTATCCCTACCCTCCAGCATATCTACCACTCCTCCCAGTTTAGTGTCATCTGCAAACTTGCTGAGGGTGCAGTCCACGCCATCCTCCAGATCATTAATGAAGATATTGAACAAAACCGGCCCCAGGACCGACCCTTGGGGCACTCCGCTTGATACCGGCTGCCAACTAGACATGGATCTTAGATCAATCCCGCCCCCAGTGTAGACCAGGCCTAAGAATGGGATCCCAAAAGCCAGCATGCTAGGCAGGGAGTTGCCTAAACTAGCCAGTGAGAGATGCCAATGAGAGGCTGGGACCTAATCCCTGCCCTGCTCAGAGTCTGGCGCCTAAAAGGTGCAGCCTTTGGAACCATCTCTGCTTGCGATCCACAACCAGGAACCCCTTTCCTGCAGTCAGGCGGCTTAGATGACTAAGCTGTTTCTTGCAAGAAGGAATTACATGCCTGACTACATAAAACAGCGAGTGGGAGGAGGAAGCCTCTTTTGCAACCCTTAGCCCAGTGGTTAGAACACTCACCTGGAATGTGGGAAACCTTGGTTCAGTTGCCCACTCTGCCTGATGGGGAGAAAGGATTTGAACAGGGTCTCTCTCCTCCCCATCAAGGAGAGTGGGGAATTGAATCCAGGTCTCCCTCTTGGGGAGTGCTCTCCCCACTGTACTAAAGGTTAGAAGGGAAGATGGCACCTCCTCCTCCTCTGGAAAGACTGTGAGTTGCCCCTATATAGTAGGCATGCTCTAAGCCAGGGGCGGGCAAACTATGGGCCGCATCTGGCCGCCAGCCGTTTTAATCCGGCCTTGAGCTCCCGCTGGGGAGCAGGGTCAGGGGCTTGCCCTGTTCCGGCACTCCAGCTGGGGAGCAGGGTTGGGGGCTGCTCCACATGGCTCCCAGAAGCAGCGGCATGTGACCCTCCAGCTCCTACGCATTGGGGCAGCCAGGGGGCTCCGCTCCACACGCTGCCCCTGCCCCAAGCGCCGCCCCCGCAGCTCTCATTGGCTAGGAACTGTGGCCAATGGGAGTTGCAGGGGCGGTGCCTGAGGACGGTGCAGCGCGCAAAGCCGCCTGGCCACGCCTCTGGATAGGATCTGGAGCGGGGATATGCTGCTGCTTCCAGGAGTTCCATGAGGTAAACACAGCCCGGAGCCTGTACCCCTGAGCCACGCCCCAACCATCTGCCCCAGCCCTGATCCCCCTCCCACCTTCCAAACCCCTCAGTCCCATCCCAGAGCACCCTTCTACACCCCAAGCCCCTCATCTCCAGCCCCACCCTGGAGCCCACACCCCCAGCCAGAGCCCTCACCCCCTCCTGCCCCTAATCCCAATTTCATGAGCATTCATGGCCCGCCATACAATTTCTATACCCAGATGTGGCCCTCTGGCCAAAAGATTTGCCCACCCCTGCTCTAAGCACATCTATCAGCTTGGGACTTGCAGGCAAGATAGGTGGGGGGATGTCTCCCTTGCCCGGGTTTGATGATCCTGTTGGGGCTTAGGCAGGAGATAGGTGTATGGACACTTAGAGAGAAGTGTTGTATGTATGGCCAGAGGCAGAAACCTAGGTTCATAGGGAACTTTTACAGCAAACTTAGGAGTTGAGTGAGTTTAGGTGCCTATAGGGTTAGGCAGCAGCTAAGTGGGGGTTTTAGGTGCCAGTGCAATCCACAAATCTCAGATTTAGGTGCCTAAGTCCCTTGTGGATCTAGACCAAGGAGCTCAATCAGTTTAGTTCAATAAAGAGAAGTATAAGGGGTGACTTGGTCACTGTCCATAAGTACCTATTTGGGGAACAGAAATGTGATAATAGAAGGCTCTCCAGTGTAGTGGACAAAGGTATATCACAAGCCAATGGCTGGAGGTGAAGCTAGGCAAATTCAGACTAAAAATAAGGCATACATTTTAAGTGAGGGAAATTAACCATTAGAGCAACTTTCCAAGAGTTGTGGTGGATTCTCCATCACTGGAAACTTTTAGAAAATCATTCAGTCTTGATTTTAAAAGATCTGCTCTAGGCAAACAAGAATTAATTCAGGGAAATCCTATGACTCTATGTGGCCGGAGGGAGCAAACATGTGGGACTATAGAGGGGAAGATCAAGCAACCCCTATCTCAGAGGCCTGAATTAATGAGTAATTGAGTGGGAAGAGCCCCCCAATATAGCTAGGGAGGGAGCGTTGTTAGGGGAGGATCATGGCCAGCTGGAGAAACTGGTTTGTTCCAGTGACAGGGAGGAAAGATGGGAGTGAGGTTAACTAAACTGGATTCTGTTCCTGCCACAGAATCAATGGGAAGCCTTGGGGAAGTCAGCTAGTTTTTCTGTACCTCAGTTTCACTACCTGTAAAATGGGATTAATAATGACAGCCTACCTCAAGGGATGGATCAGATAGCAGGATATGGGCATAGAAAATAAGAGAGATGGTGGGTGGCAAATGGTCAGAACGATAAACCATGCCTTGTTAACCCCACTTACTCTCTTTACATAAAATAATCACATTTTTAACCTTAGAGTCTCTATTTTTAATAATGTATTTAGCTTTAACACTGCCTGGGCTACTTTCAACATTTTTTTAAATCCTGATCTTTTGTATTTGGGGGAAGGGGACCTTTTAGGCACCAATCCAACTTATTATGAGCTGGAAATGGTAGAATTAGTAATAATAATGAAGAAAAGGCAAGGCAAAAGTGTTCAGTAAATGTTTCTGTTCTGTATTTGGGGAAAAAAGAGATGATGTAGTCATCATATGAATATACTTTTTCTATTCCACTAGTATCTCTGGATGATGCTGAACAGAAACTACTAAAATTATACATTTTTAAATCAGCAGTCTGGATAACTGGCATCCAAGAGTTTTTAAAGAATTGGCTGAGGAGCTTGCTGGATAATTAATGTTGATTTTCAGTGAGGCTTGGAGCGCTGGGGAAATTCCCGAATACTGGAAGAGAGATAATGTTGGGTCAATATTTAAAAAGGATAAACAGCATAGCCTGGGTAATTTTAGGCCTGTCAGTCTGACATCAACCCAAGGGAAGATAATGGAATGCCTGATATGGGGCTCGATTTAATAAAGAATTAAAGGAGGGTAATATAATTGCCAATCAACATGGGTTTATGGAAAATAGACCTGTCAACTGAACTATCTTTTTTGGTGAGATTACAAGTTTGGTTGATAAATGTAATAGTGTTGATGTAACATACTTACAGAAATCTAAGGCATTTGACTTCGTGCCACATGACATTTTTGATTAAAAAAACCTAGAACAATATAAAATTAGCATCGCACACACTAAATGGATTAGAAGCTGGCTAACTGATGAGTCTTGAAATGTAATTGTAACCAGGGAATCATCAAATGGGCGTGTTTCTAGTGGGGTCCCACAGGGATTGGTTCTTGGTCCTATGCTATTTAACATCTTTATCAATGACCTGGAAGAAAACATAAAATCATCACAAAGTTTGCAGATGACACTCAAATTGGAGAAGTGGTAAATAATGAAGAGGACAGGTCACTGATTCAGAACGATCTGGATTGCTTGGTAAACTGGGTCGAAGCAAACTGTCTGTGTTTTAATATGGTGAAATGTAAATGCATGCATCTAGGAACAAAGAATGTAGGCCATACATACAGGATAGGGGACTCTATCCTGGGAACCAGTGACAATGATAAATAGTTGGGGGTTGTGGTGGACAATCAGCTATTAAGCGTCCAGTGCAATGCTGTGGCCAAAAGGGCCAATGTGATCCTTGGATGCATAAATAGGGGAATCGTAGAAGGGACCTCAATAAGTCATATAATCCAGTATCCTTCACTGAGGAAGGCCTCGAATTGGAGTAGAGAGATTATTTTATCTCTGTTTTCAGCACTGGTGCAACTGCTGCTAGAATGCTGTGTTAAGTTTTGATGTTCACAATTCATGAAGGATGCTGATCAATTGAAGAGAATTCAGAGAAGAACCACAAGAATAAGTAAAGGCTTAGAAAACATACCTTATAATGATAGAATCAAGGAGCTCAATCTAATTTGCTTAACAAAGAGACTGTTAAGGGATGACTTGATTGCAGTCTGGAAGTACCTACACGAGGAATAAATATTTGATAATGGGCTCTTCAGTCTAGAAGAGAAAGATATAACATGATCCAGTGGTTGGAAATTGAAGCTAGACAAATTTAGACTGGAAATAAGGTGTAAATTTTTAACAGTGATGGTAATTAACCACTGAAAAATTTTTACCAAAGGTCTTTGGATTCTCCATCACTTAAATTTTTTAAATCAAGATTGGAGGTTTTTCTAAGAGATTTGCTCTAGGAATTATTTTGGGGAAGTTCCATGACCTGTGTTACATGGAAGGCCCAACTGGATGACCACAATGGTACCTTGTGGCCTTTGAATCTATTAATCTCACTTGCAGGTGCATCATCCCAATCAGACAGGGATGATATTTTAAATCACTGTAATGGGTTTATTTCACCATCTCTCTCTCTCTCTCTCTCTCACACACACACACACACACACACACACACACACTTTTCTTGCAGGTGTATCTACCTAACCCAATTTACTAGGAGCTCAACATCTCAGTTCTAAAGATCCTCCATCCCTGCCCTCGCTGGACTATATATATTAGGGCTGTCAATTAATTGCAGTTAACTCACGTGATTAACTCAAAAAAATTAATCGTGATTAATCGCACTTATAACAATAGAATACCAATTGAAATTTATTAAATATTTTTGGATGTTTTTCTACATTTTCAATATTGATTTCAATTACAACATGGAATACAAAGTGCACACTTTATAATATTTTTTATTACAAATATATGCACTGTAAAAATGATAAACAAAAGAAATAGTAAAAGCAACGAGGAGTCCTTGTGGCACCTTAGAGACTAACATGCTTCAACCACCATCGACCTTCATGCTTCGACCACCATTCCAGAGGACATGCTTCCATGCTGATGATGCTTGTTAAACAAATAATGCGTCAATTAAATTTGTGACGGTACTCCTTGGGGGGAGAATTGTATGTCTCCTGCTCTGTTTTACCCGCATTCTGCATATATTTCATATTATAGCAGTCTCGGATGACAACCCAGCACATGTTCGTTTTAAGAACACTTTCACAGCAGATTTGACAAAACGCAAAAAAGACACCCATGTGAGATTTCTAAAAATAGCTACAGCACTTGACCCAAGGTTTAAGAATCTGAAGTGCCGTCCAAAATCTGAGAGGGACGAGGTGTGAAGCATGCTTTTAGAAGTCTTAAAGGAGCAACGCTCTGGTGTGGAAACTACAGAGCCCAAACCACAAAAAATGAACCTTCTGCTGGTGGCATCTGACTCAGATGATAAAAATGAACATGGGTCGGTCCACACTGCTTTGGATAGTTATCAAGCAGAACCCATCATCAGCATGGAAGCATGTCCTCTGGAATGGTGGTTGAAGCATGAAGGGACATATGAATCTTTAGCGCGTCTGGCACATAAATATCTTGCAATGCCAGCTACAACAGTGCCATGCAAACGCCTGTTCTCACTTTCAGGTGACTTTGTAAACAAGAAGCAGGCAGCATTATCTCCTGCAAATTGTAACCAACCTTGTTTGTCTGAGTGATTGGCTGACCAAGAGGTAGGACTGAGTGGATTTGTAGGCTCTAAAGTTTTACATTGTTTTATTTTTGAATGCAGGTTTTTTTGTACATAATTCTACATTTGTAAATTCAACTTTCATGATAAAGTGATTGGACTACAGTACTTGTATGAGGTTAATTGAAAAATACAATTTTTTTTACAGTGCAAATATTTGTAATAAAAAATAAATATAAAGTGAGCACTGTACACTTTGTATTTTGTGTTGTAATTGAAATTAATATATTTGAAAATGTATTAAACATCCAAAAATATTTAAAATAAATAGTATTCTATTGTTTAACAGCATGATTAATCAGGATTAATTTTTTAATTGCATGATTAATTGGGATTAATTTCTTTAATTGCTTGACAGCCCTAATATAGATATAATATAAATAAGCTAAAATGCATGCATGCCAATTAACATCTTGCCCTGTTGCAACTGCTCCCTCATCAGTGCTCCCCACTTTATCATTCTTTTCCGTGTTCTGTTTCATTTGGATTGTAAATTTGCAGGGCAGAGACTTGGCTTTTCACTTGTCTGTAAAGCTCTGAGCACACCCTTCCAGGTAAGCGCTGCCCGGAGCCTGCTCTAATTAAAAGCTGTTTCCATCCAGTGGATGTTTTTTGTCCCCTATATCAGATGAGTTTGGTGGGTCTCAGGTCCAGCTTCCAGAGTACAAGCCACCATGTGTTGCAGTGTGTTGGGTCCTCCTGCCGCAGGAGCCAAAATCAATTTATTCACTGTAAATTTGCAAATGTTGACAAGACAGTAATGGTTACACCCACATTGGGAGCAGGCAGAGGAACACAACTCAGCAGACAGACCAAAAATTATGCTTTAATAATTTTTGTAAAAAAAAAAAACCTCATGATTTTTTGGGGGTTGACTTTAAAAAAAAAAAAGTTTGGGATTGGCAATACTGTGAGTTTTATAAAAATCTGAATTGACTAGAATCTACTGGATCAAAATCCCCTCTGCTCATGGAAATGGAGAGAACAATCCATATATATAAAATATACAGAATAAGTTAATCACTACAATATGAATTGACCCCTACTACACGTAAAGGCTTAAATGCACCTCAGTGTACTGAGCATCTGCAGTGGCCTGAGAATCTTAATGTCCTGATTGCCTTACTGCCTGGTGTTGCAATTTTCTGCCTTAAATATCACATTAGTACATGGGTTTGTATTTACTGTTTTGTTTTTTTAAAAAGGAGAAAAGCTTCAGAAAGCAGTACTGCATCAGTGGGGAGTGTCTGGGTGTTAAACTCAGAGCAGAATGCTGCAGCACATCATACAAGCCTGCAGCAGACAAGCCCTAGCACAGGAGTGACACAGAGTTTTGCGCTGCACAGTTAAACACATTTTTAAAGTGTCCATACTACTGTGATGATTGACACCCTCTCCTGATTGAGAGCAGTGCCTTCCCTGGGCTCAATCCACACAGGGTGTTTTCTAATTAGTGCTCAGCTGGTTTGAAGTCAGCTGGAGAAAATTTGCTGATGTTTAACAAACTGCCTGTTTCTCTTCATCCATGAAACTGGGAACTAGCAGAAGGGAGTGTTTCCCTCAATTTTATTCTCCAGACAGGGAGTGATTGTGAGGTTGGGTCTGAGGCAGCGAGAAAGGCAGCCATGACAAGAGCCTGTAGGGTAACCCGGCCTGCAGCAGTGCCCTGGATCCCCCTCCCCTGATAACCTAGCCCTTGGCCGCGCCCTGAGCCCGCAGGACTGATCTTGCCTGCAGCCGCTGTGACAGGAACCTGTGGGGTTAACCTGGTCTCAAAATGGTGCTGTGACCCTGTGGGGCAAACTTGCCTGTGGCAGCCAACCCAGCCCACAGTACTTCCCCAACCCGCTGGGCTGATGCGGCCTGCAGGGCAGGCGTGACCAGGGGCTCGTGGGGTGGCCCCGACCAGGGCCCCAGGACAGGCGTGACCAGGGGCTCGCGGGGTGGCCCCAACCAGGGCCCCATGGCAGGCGTGACCAGGGGCTCGCGGGGTGGCCCCGACCAGGGCCCCAGGACAGGCGTGACCAGGC
>NW_020664782.1:634745-652180 GCF_002925995.2 Terrapene triunguis
GGGGTGGCCCCGACCAGGGCCCCAGGACAGGCGTGACCAGGCGCTCGTGGGGTGGCCCCGACCAGGGCCCCATGGCAGGCGTGACCAGGGGCTCGCGGGGTGGCCCCGACCAGGGCCCCATGGCAGGCGTGACCAGGCGCTCGCGGGGTGGCCCCGACCAGGGCCCCAGGACAGGCGTGACCGGCGCTCGCGGGGTGGCCCTGACCAGGGCCCCATGGCAGGCGTGACCAGGGGCTCGTGGGGTGGCCCCGACCAGGGCCCCATGGCAGGCGTGACCAGGGCCCCAGGACAGGCGTGACCAGGGCCCCATGGCAGGCGTGACCGGCGCTCGCGTGGAACTGACCCCGTCCCTGCTGGCGGTGCCGGGTGCTCTGGCTCCAGGAGAGGGCCAGCGGCTGCCTCAGCACGACGTGACCCGGGCCAAGGCCCAGCCGTGCGCCCCACGCGGCTGCGGGGCTCCCAGGTGTTTACCTCAGGCCGTGGCGGCGTACGGCCCAGCCACCCACCTCTGCCTCCCTCAGGGGCTGCGGCGGGCGGGACAGCAGTGGCGCAATCCCCACCTCATGCTGTGAAACCCCCCCCGGCGGGGTCCATGGAACATTCCAGCAGCCTCCTGCCCCCGGCTGCGCTCGCCCAGGACGCCCCTGCCCTAGGCAGACTGATACATTGGGGGGAGGGGCGGTTTATAGACGCACCTCCCTTTCCCCATACACTGACACCCTGCGGGGGTGGCCACCACGCAGCCCTGACAGGGTTAAGGTGGCCACGTGGGCCAGTTAGCGGCCTAGGCTGCACCTGGTGAAGAAGCCCCAAGAGCAAGTGCTAATTAGCCATGAAGGGCAGCTGGACAGGGACGGGATGGGCCTGTCTACAACCCAGGTGCTGAGAGCTGCAGGGGACTGGGGGAGAGACGGCAAGGTAGGAAGCAGCCCAGGGATGCAGTGGTAAGGTTCAGGGCTGTGCAGACTGTGGCTGCTTGTTGTAAGGTCCTTGGGCTGGGTTCCCTACTAGCCATTAAGAGACAGCAAAAGGGAAGGCTGCCTGGGAGAGTGGGTCCGGAGAGACTTTGATACACCCAACCCCCCGAGAAGGGGACAACTACAGTGACCTAGCCGGAGGGGGCAGTCGAGTCCCAAGAAAGCAAGACTGAGAAAGATGGAGTGAGCTACTGCATGAAGGGGCATCAGACTGGAAGAACTAATCCCCAGACATGGCCAGGAGGAGGCGCTCCAGCAGTGAGTAGAGTACCCTGTGGACCCCCCCACACACACACTCCTCCTCACTCCATGGGCTGTGCTCATGACAGTCAGGGTGGGTAAATTGTGGGGGTTGTATAACCACCCTAAACAGTCCTGGCCCCCCTGCAACAAATACACTGACACACCTCCCACATGCATCCAACCTCCTCCCTCTCTATGGGCTGCGCTTACCCGTGAGCCCTTCATGCTGAGGCAGGGAAGGTAAATGGGAGGAATAGGTTTGTACCTCCCCTAAACACAGTGCTGTCAGTATCTGCAGTGTACAAATGTATGAGGTGGCAGCGGGAACCAGTGGGGCTGAATGGGGGAAAGGGCCCGTCAGACACCCCTGTGTATAAATTATGTGTATAAAATAAAACTGTGTTAGTAGGGGGGATTTCAATCTGGAGGCACCTGCTGGAGGTGTCATGCTGCCACTAGTTAAATGCCCTTGGAATTAAAAAAAAAAAAAGTCTAGACAATATCCTAACACAAAAAGTATTAGACTTGGCTTGGGGCAATTCTATATTAGACTTCATTCTGACAGACAAAGATTAACTGACCACTGAACTAAAATTTAGTTGTTACCTAGGTGCAAATGATCACAACCTAATTAAGTTTGTTACATGCAACAGAAGATAGGCCACACCTATATATGTGGTGCTTTAAAAGAATCACTTTCTCAAAGCTGAAAACAATTAGGGGCAAAATTGATCGTTTTGCTTTAATTTTTTCCTCCCAATGTGAATTATAAGTGAGAGTTGTTTAAGGAAACTTTACTAGCTGCGAGACCCTGCCTTCCCTCCACGCAATTCTACAATTACAAAAGAAGGCATCATGGATTAAAAAGGGAAATAAAAGCATCTATATATATATATATATATATATATATATATTTTAATTCTTACAAAGGGAAAAATGGGGAAATAGATAGCAATGACTATAAATTAGCAGTTACAAAATGCAGACAATAGATAAGAGAAGCTAAATATATCAATGACAAATGTAGAGACAGGGTTAAAGACAACAAGGCTGTTTTTTTAAATATATGATGAATACATGAAATCCTAGCAATGGTGTAGGTATGTTACTAGATAGGGATGTAAAAATTGCCAATAATGATGCAGAGAAAGCAGAAGTGTTCAATAAATATTTATTTCCTGTCTTTGGAAAGAAACATTAGAACGGCCATACTGGGTCAGACCAAAGGTCCATCTAGCCCATTGTCCTGTCTTCTGACAGTGGCCAATGACCGGTGCCCCAGAGGGAATGAACAGAACAGGTAATCATCAAGTGATCCATCCCCTGTCACTCATTCCCAGCTTCTGGCAAACAGAGGCTAGGGACACCATTCCTGCCCATCCTGGCTAATAGCCATTGATGGACTTATCCTCCATGAATTTATCTAGTTCTTTTTTGAACCCTGTTATAGTCTTGACCTTCACAACATCCTCTGGCAAGGAGTTCCACAGGTTGACTGTGCATTTGTGTGAAGAAATACTTCATTTTGTTTGTTTTAAACCTGCTATCTATTAATTTCATTTGGTGACCCCTAGTTTGTGTGTTATGAGAAGGATTAAATAACACTTCCTTATTTACTTTCTCCACACCAGTCATGATTTTATAGACCTCTATCATATCCCCCCTTAGTCGTCTCTTTTCCAAGCTGAAAAGTCCCAGTCTTATTAATTTCTCCTCATACGGAAACCGTTCCATACCCCTAATCATTTTTGTTGTCCTTTTCTGAACCTTTTCCGATTCCAATATATCTTTTTAGAGATGGGGAGACCAGATCTGCACGCAGTTTTCAAGATATGGGCGTACCATGGATTTATATAGAGGCAATATGATATTTTTTGTCTTATTATCTATCCGTTTCCTAATGATTCCCAACATTCTGTTCGCTTTTTTGACTGCCACTGCACACTGAGTGGATGTTTTCAGAGAACTATCCACAATGATTCCAAGATCTCTTTCTTGAGTGGTAATAGCTAATTTAGACCCCATCATTTTATATGTATAGTTGGGATTATGTTTTCCACTGTGCATTACTTTGCATTTATCAACATTAAATTTCATCTGCCATTTTGTTGCCCAGTCACCCAGTTTTGAGAGATCCTTTTGTAGCTCTTCCGAGTCTGCCTGGGATTTAACTATCTTGAGTAGTTTTGTATCATCTGCAAATTTTGCCACCTCACTCTTCACCCTTTTTCCAGGTCATTTATGAATATGTTGAACAGTACTGGTCCCAGTACAGACCCCTGGGGGACACCACTATTTACCTCTCTCCATTCAAAACTGACCATTTATTCCTACCCTTTGTTTCCTATCTTTTAACCAATTACCAACCCATAAGAGGACTATCCATTTTATCTCATGACAGCTTACTTTGCTTAAGAGCCTTTGGTGAGGGACTTTGTCAAAGGCTTTCTGAAAATCTAAGTACACTATGTCCACTGGATCACCCTTGTCCACATGCTTCTTGACCCCCTGTGATGTTAGTGACATAAACTGCAACCACTGTTATATATTTGCAGCAAATATTGTACAAAGGTTGTCATGTGAGGTGTCTATGAAAAGGTTACGATTTGCTGATTATGATTATGCTATCTGTATGTGTGTATCATTTTTGTATTTGAAGTTATGAATATGGCCTATGTACTTGTATCTCAACATGTTTAATTCTAAATAGCATTAGTGAAGCATTTGGTCAGCTTCTTGAGAAAGGAATTTGCAAATTAATGCCCAATCAAGAAACACTTAACTGACAATGGCCCTTGAGAGACTCCAATCCACATAAGAAGTCTTCCTGGGAACAAAATAGCATGTGAGCAATGTCTGCCGCCTGTAAAGAACTGAGTCATGCATGGACATGTGACTTGCCCATGTGACTCCAAACTCCATTTTGCTGTAATTTTCCACACTAAGAACAAAGAGGTTTCCTTACACCTGGAAGAGACTATAAAAGGCAGCTGCCTCATCTCTATCTTGTCTTCAATCCTGCTTCTTACTTCTGGAGGAACCTTGCTGCAAACTGAAGCTTTGAACAAAGGACTGAATGACCCATTCAAGCTGTGGATGTACTCCAGAGATTTGATTTGAACCTGCAGTTTATTCCATCACTGCTACAAGCCTGAACCAAGAACGTTGCCATTACTGTATGTAATTGATTCCATTTAACCAATTCTAGCTCTCATCTCTATCTTTTTCCTTTTATGAATAAACCTTTAGATTTTAGATTCTAAAGGATTGGCAACAGCATGATTTGTGGGAAAGTTCTAATTTGTACATTGTCCTGGGTCTGGGGCTTGGTCCTTTGGGATTGAGAGAACCTTTTTTCTTTTACTGGGGTATTGGTTTTCATAACCATTCATCCTCATAACAAGTGGCACTGGTGGTGATACTGGGAAACTGGAGTGTCTAAGGGAATTGCTTGTATGACTTATGGTTAGCCAGTGGGGTAAAACCAAAGTCTTCTCTGTTTGGATGGTTTGGTTTGCCTTGGTGTAAAAAAGGAACCCCAGCCTTGGGCTGTAACTGCCCTGCTCTAAGCAATTTGTCCTGAATTGGCACTCTCAGAAGTGTCCCACCAAGGCAGCATCATTACACCCCCTCAAAGAAATCTAGTAGATTGGTGAGGCATGATTTCTCTTTACAAAAACCATGTTGACTCTTCCCCAACAAGTTATGTTCATCTATGTGTCTGACAATTTTGTTCTTTACTATAGTTTCAACCAGTTTGCATGGTACTGAAGTCAAGCTTACTGGCCTGTAATTGCCGGGATCACCTCTGGAGCCCTTTTTAAAAATTGGCATCACATTAGCTATTCTCCAGTCATTTGGTACAAAAGCTGATTTAAATGATAGGTTACAGACTACAGTTAGTAGTTCTGCAATTTCACATTTGAGTTCTTTCAGAATGTTAAACACTGGAATAAATTGCCTACGGAGGTTGTGGAATCTCCATCTCTGGAGATATTTAAGAGTAGGTTAGATAAATGTCTATCAGGGATGGTCTAGACAGTATTTGGTCCTGCCATGCGGGCAGGGGACTGGACTCGATGACCTCTCGAGGTCCCTTCCAGTCCTAGAATCTATGAATCTATTAATCTAACTTTTGGATAAATACCATCTGGTCCTGGTGACTTATTACTGTTTAGTTTATCAATTTGATCAATACATGATGAGGTATTTGTATCTTATAGTGATAATTATATTCTTTCTATTCTAACATCTAGGTAAGATGTTAAACAGCAATTTCTAAAGGACCAAATAATTTGCATCCAGAGTATTAAAAGAGTTGGCCAAGTAGCTGTGTGAGTCATTGGTTTGTGGGGTGGTGGTTTTTTTTTTTTTTTTTTTTGTAAACAAACCTTGTAATACTGGGGAAGTTCTAGGAGACTAGGGAAAAAAAATTCGTCCAATATTCCAAGGTAAATAGAATGATCCAGATCACTATAAGCTGGTTAGCTTGACATAGATCCTGGGCAAAATGATGGAAACACACCATGCAGACAGTAAAGAATTAAAGGACGGCAGCATAAATAATACCCAACATGGATTTCTGGAAAAAAGTTCTTGACAAAAAAAGTGAGCTCTTTCTGATAAGATTGCAGGTTTGACTGATAATTATTTTGACATAATATGCTTAGACTTCTGTACGGCATTTGACTTAGGGCTTATCTTTATGTACAGTGCTGGCTTGCTGTAGCGCTTTAGTGATGACGCTCCTACGCTAAAGGGAGAGCTTCTCCTATTGGCATAGGTACTCCAGCTCCCCGAGAGGCAGAAGCTATGTAAGTGAGAGATGCTCTCCCATTGACAGCGCTGTGTATGGGGTGGTGGTGGTGGGGGGCGGGGGTTAGGTCCGTAGAACTACATTGCCATGGGGTATGGATTTCACACCCCTGAGTGATATAGTTATACTGATATAAGTCTGTAGTGTAAATCTGGTCATAGTACCACCCAAGTTACTGATTAAAACCTAGTAGTGTGCAAAATCAGTCTGGTATATTTTAAATGGATTAAAAACTAGCTATTAGTCTCAAAAAGTAATTGTAAATGGGAAATCATCATTCAGTGGGTGTGTTTCTAGTGGGGTCCTCCAGGGCTCGCTTTTTGGCATATTGTTTTTCAATAACTTTATCAATGATCTGGAAGGAAATGTAAAATCTATTGCAGATGACATAAAAATAGTGGCTTAGTAAATTATGTTGGAACAGGTCAGTTGTTATACAGAGTGATCTGGATGACTAGGTGAATGGGGCTCCTTGAAATGCATGTTGTTCAATACAGCCAAATACAACATCATAAATCTAGGAACAAAGAATGCAGGTCACAGTTGCTGGGTGGGGAGCGGGGGTTGTATTTTGGAAAGCAGTTACTGAGAAAAGGACTTAAGGTCATGGTGGAAACCAACTGAAGATGAGCTCCCAGTGGAATGGAGTGACTAAGAGAGCTAACTTGATTTTTGGATGTAGTGGTAATACTAATGAGATTATTATTGGATAGTGTGTCCATTTGTGGACATACTAGTGACAAAGTTTTTCCTAATATCCAACCTAAACCTTCCCCGCTGCAACTTGAGACCGTTACTCCTTGTTCTGTCATCTGCTACCACTGAGAACAGTCTAGATCCATCCTCTTTGGAACCCCCTTTCAGGTAGTTGAAAGCAGCTATCAAGTCCCCCCTCATTCTTCTCTTCTGCAGACTAAATAAGCCCAGTTCCCTCAGCCTCTCCTCATAAGTCATGTGCTACAGTCCCCTAATCATTTTTGTTGCCCTTCGCTGTACTCCTTCCAAGTTTTCCACATCCTTCTTGTAGTGTGGGGCCCAAAACTGGACACAGTACTCCAGATGAGGCCTCACCAATGCCGAATAGAGGGGAATGATCACGTCCCTCGATCTGCTGGCAATGCTCCTACTTACACAGCCCAAAATGCTGTTAGCTTTCTTGGCAACAAGGGCACACTGTTGACTCATATCCAGCTTCTCGTCCACTATAAGCCCTAGGTCCTTTTCTGCAGAACTGCTGCCTAGCCACTCGGTCCCTAGTCTGTAGCAGTGCATGGGATTCTTCCATCCTAAGGACTCTTAAAAGGATGTTGACAAATTGGCAATGGTTCAGTAAAGAGCTATAAGAATGCCTCAAGGTCTGGAAAACATGCCTCGTAGTGAGAGACTAAAGAATAAAATTTAGTTTATCCAGGAGAAAGTTAAGAGGGGGAGGGATAGTTCAGTGGTTTGAGCATTAGCCTGCTAAACCCAGGGTTGTAAATTCAATCCTTGAGGGGGCCACTTAGGGATTGGGGCAAAAATCTGTCTGGGGATTGGTCCTTCTTTGAGCAGGGGGTTGGACTAGATACCTCCTGAGGTCCCTTCCACCCTGATATTCTGTGTATCACTTAATTATGGTCTGTAAGTACCTAGAAGGGGAGAATATTTCTGATAGCTCTTTAATCTAACAGAATATGAATCAATGACTGGAAGCTGAAGCTGAACAAATTCATACTGGAGATAAGGTTCAAATTTTAACAGTGACGGTAATGTTGGAACAATTTGTCTAGGGATGTGTTGGACTTCCCATCACTAGGAGTCTTTAAGGGCTAGATCCACAAAGTGATTCAGGCATCTAATTGC
This sequence comes from Terrapene triunguis, assembly GCF_002925995.2. Lineage (NCBI taxonomy): Eukaryota > Metazoa > Chordata > Testudines > Emydidae > Terrapene > Terrapene triunguis. Next base: position 642,624 of record NW_020664782.1, read on the forward strand.
CAGTTTAAGCACCTACATCCAACATTTAGCTCCTCAAAACCCACAATCAGCTGTCTCCTAACCCTATGGGTTCCTAAATCCTTACACTGCCAAGCAGCTTGGCCCCTAAGCCTCAGTGAGATCCTTAAGCAAAGTGTTCCCTGCTATCCACCTGCAGGGCCCAAGCTGGTAGGCCTGCTCAGAGGCCACCTACCGGACTGGGCCTCATACAAAACATGAGAGAGGTGGAGCCCCCTCTTACACCTAGTGTTTACTGCACTCAACATCCAGAGAATGTAGGAGACCCTGAGTCAAATCCCCATGCTACCTGATTCAGAGCAGGGAGTGTGAACCCAGATCTTTCATTTCCTAGATAAGTGCCCTTACCATCAGACTGTAGGGGTAAGTCATTCTCAAGCTTCCTGTTAAAGATATTCCAAGTTGTATGAAACATTTAGATATTTATTGGAGCAGGGACTGGAACTTGAGTCTTCTCGTGCCCAGAGCACTGGGCTACAGTCATTTTCACTCTCTGGCCCAGTGAATATTTAGGTATTTAATCAAAGTGGAGAGACCCACTTGTTGTCTGGTGATTAGGGCACTCATGTGGGAGACCGGGATTCTGGTCCCTACTCTGAGCTGGCAAAGTGGAGATGTGAACCCATGTTCCCCATATCCCAGGGGAGTGCATTCACCCCTTGGGTTGGGAACTTGGGCATGAGGGAGTGGTGGCCCCACCACCATTTTGTACAAAAGGGCTGATCTGACTTGGGTGCCTAACTCCAGGAGGAGGTTCACAGCTATGAATCCAGAGTGGAGGGAGGCGGTTCCCATCAGCCCAGAGGGAGGTACATAATTCCCTTTGAAAGGAAGGATTTAGGCCACACCCCTCTCCTCAGCATTTCCAATGGCAAGCGTAGGCAGCTCTCTGCCCAGTTTTCTGGCTTTTATGAATCCCAGTCTTATGTGCCTAACTCTCCCCTGCATGGTATCGGGAGCTTGGGGCTCTGGATTCCACTAGGTGGCAGGGTGCCTACCTGCAACTCTAGGGTTGCCAACCCTCCTGGATTGGCCTGGAGTCTACCGGAATCGGCATAGATCTCCGGGTGACCATTGAAAGCAATCCAGGAAATTTTAATAGGCTGCTAAAAGTCCGGTCGGCAGTGCAGCGGGGCTAAGGCAGGTTCCCTGCCTGTCCTGGCTCTGGGCTGCTCCCAGAAGTGGCTGGCATGTCTGGCTCCTAGGTGGAGAAGTGGCCACGGGGTCACTGCATGCTTCCCCTGCCTGGCGCACTGACTCGAGCTCCCATTGGCCGGGAACCAATGGGAGCTGCGGGGGAAGTGCCTGCAGGCAGGGGCAGCATGTGGAGCCACCCCTGAGCTTAGGAGCCAGAGAGACAAGCTGGTCACTTCCAGGAGCTGCCCAAGGCAAGCGCCGCCCGGCCAGAGCCTGCACCCCAACCCCCTGCCTCAGCTGAGAGCCCCCTCCCAAACTCCGAATCCCTTGGCCCCAGCGCAGACCCCCCTCTCCTGCACCCCAAATCCTTCATCCCCGGCCCCACTTCAGAGACCCCACTTGGAGCCTTCATCTCCTCCTGCACCCCAACCCCCTGCCCTAGCCCAGAGCCCCCTCCCACCACCTGAACCTGTTGGAGTGAGTGGGGGGTGGGGCCTCGGAGAAGGGACGTGGCAGGGGCATGGCTGCTGGGAAGGGGCGGGGCAGGAGGCAGGGCAAGGGTGTTCGGTTTTGTGCAAGTAGAAAGTCGGCAACCTTAAACACTGCAGCTATGTCTACACTGCCCTGCAGTTTGGACTAGGGAGCGTGAATAGCAGTGTGCATCAGAGTGCTGTGCTGCAACTCTCCCATGTGGATGATGTGGCACAGACTCCAAGGTTCCTAGCTGGCATTAATGTAGTTTTGTTTGAAGAGGAGTATGTTAATGAAAGGTGGAATCTTTAGTATGTGCCTATAGTGTCCACAGGGGGAGTTACTGCGCAGCATGGTTGTGTGCACTGATATTCACACTCCCATACTCTGAACCTTATGGTAGCATAGACAAGCCCTAAGGGCAGGTCTTCACTACGGGGGGGTGTGTGTGTGTGTCAATTTAAGATACGCAAATTCAGCTACGCGAATAGCGTAGCTGAATTCGACGTATCGGAGCCGACTTACCCCGCTGTGAGGACGGCGGCAAAATCGACCTCCGCGGCTCCTCGTCGACGGCGCTTACTCCTACCTCCGCTGGTGGAGTAAGAGCGTTGATTCGGGGATTGATTGTCGCGTCCCGACGAGACGCGATAATTCGATCCCCGAGAGATCGATTTCTACCTGCCGATTCAGGCGGGTAGTGTAGACCTAGCCTAAGTCTCAGTCCCCTTTGTGGATATAGCTGTAAATCTAGATTGAATGTCTTCTATTTAAAAACAAAAAACATTGCTCTAATTCAACCACAAAATAGGGAGTTGATGCAGAAATTACTGGGTGAGATTCTATGGTCTGTGTTATGCAAGAGTTCAGATTAGATTATTGTAATGATCCTTTCTGCTCTTAAGGTCTATGAAGTGCTTTCCTACCTAGGCTCTTCCCAAACACCTCCAGAGTGGGTCAGGGATGGGAAGCATGCTTGCCCATGGGATTTTTTTCTTTGTCTCATGCTTCTACTAGCTTAGAGTGCCATGCCAATTGCACCATCTTTTCCTCACTTAGGACAGACATTAATTTTTCTGAAGGTTTCTTGTTTCAGTTCCCAACTACCAGATCCTTTCCTGAGTGTTCTTCCTATGGATACCAAACTCACATTGCTCTGCCTGTTCATATAAGGCTTCCATAAAAGCTCCCATGTTTTCTCCAGCTCTCCGCAAAACCCTGCTCATTCACTGGACTGAACTTCCTTTTCTTATTTGTACTAATTGAGTGTGACAATAGGAAGGAGTCAAAGACTAAGTTACAATTCTTCCAACACTCAACAAGGCACTCCAATAGAATAAGGAAAATACTCAGTGTTATAACTAGAGCTACTCTGTCCCTCTGCTTCATTGCAGAGGTTTTTCTTAGACCCTTCCCCAGTCCCCTCTTGCGTGCCTTCCCACTACCAAATGAAAGAAGCATTTTAAGGACCAATGCCAGAAAGCTTTTGAAGATCTAACATTGTTGCCGACCACTCATCAGGTTTTGAAATGAAGCTTAGACTGTCCCTCTGGCATCTGTCACTAATCTTGGAGAGCCAATGTGACAGCCAAGAAAGGCAAAGGTCTGTTGCTGCTGCTTTTAATCCACCCACACTTTTATCAGTCTTTGACCTAGATTCTCCCATTCTAAAGAACACTCAAGCTGTTTAAAATTTCATTCACTTGCTTAAGATGCAAGGCTGCTTCCTCTCCTCTGAGCTATGCTTCTCTCCGGTGTTTCCCATTTATAAACGCTTGTGCATAAAAATTAGGCTCTGACTGTGGTGCAGTGCCTAATGGGCTAGCAGAAATGAGGGACACCTCTATTGCTCTCAGTGCTGGAAATGAGCAGATTAGGAGCAGTGAAGCAGCCAAGATAAGGCACTAGGCAAGTGGGGCAAAATCCATGCTGGTGTAGCTCCAAAAGCTTCAGCAGAACTTACACCAGAGAGGAATTTTGCTCTGTAGCACCAGTTCTGTCCTTGATGCCAGTGTAACCCACTGGTCAGTATGTGTTGCCTGATCCACAGAGAGTGCAAGTCTGTCTCTTTAGCTCAAGCTGTGGAGAGTCATGCTTTTAGAGCTGAAGGTCACCATTTTAATCTGTGGTGTCTCACCAGGATCTCCACTGAAGACCGACAGTGCTTCAGAGAATGTGAGAGTGCGCACTCTTCTAGTTAAGTTAGTGTCCCACTCCAGTCCCACATGGCTCCCATATGTTCTGGCCCAGGCTTACTCTGTAGCCAGATGCCCCAGCATCTCTTCCATCCCACTTTGTCTTAAAATTACCCTAAGTTTCTGGGTTGCTTCTTCAGCATTTTAGACTTTTTTTTTCTTTCAGAAGAAATTCCTAAATCAAAATCATTGTAATTGATTGAATTTGGGAATGTGCTGTGAGCACCAGGACAAAAGGAAATAGGGCCCCTTGCTAATTCTCTGTGCCATGTGGGAAGCAGGGAGCACCAGAGTCACATGATCATGGTAGTTAATCAGGAAAAGATCTGCCTGATTAAGTCTGTCCTTAGTTAGGTCAGGACAGACACTGAAATTCTAGTGTAATAAAGGAATACATGTTAAAAGAGAAAAATCTGTAAGCATGTGAATTACCCAGTGCTGAGGACAGTAAATTGACAGACAGGCCTCCTGGGACCTATTTCCAGCTCTTGTGCTGACTCTATGTGGCCTTAGTCAGCTGACTTCAGGTGCCTCAGTTTTCCCATTTGTAAATGGCAGTAACATTTACCCCTCTCTCCTCAGGAATTCTGGGAGGGTAATTAATGTTTAAAGTACTTCAAAATCCTTAGATGAAAGAATCGATAGCTATATGCCAGCCTCTGCCCCTCACAATCTCTATGCCTTTTTTCATGGCTCCTTTGTGCTCCTAATGCTCCCCAGTGCTAGCAGGCCAGGCCCCTACCTTCTCCTAATTCAGTCCATACTTAGGATTCGTTTCTCCTGCCAGTAGTGCACATGCATAAACTAAATGCCCTCATTGTTGCACTGCTGCCACACCTGTCCATCCTCACCACTCACCTCTATGGCTATAAAAACTGATACAGAATTGTTACCTCCACTCCCTGACTTATGTCTAAAATGTAGATTGTAAACTCCTAAGGGCAGGGAGCTAGTCTTTATTCTGGAAAGGGCTGAATGCTTGTGGGTGATGTCAAGATAATAGAAATCTATATTCAATATTATTAACAGAACCACAAACCATGTTTCATTGGGTTTTATTACAATATTGTAAAGAGAAAAACCGGACACATGAAATGTTCTCCTGTTGTCAGAATGGCAGAATGAGTAGCTGAAGGGAATAGTAGCTGTAATGTATTGGGAGGGCTGCGGTTACCTGTGCCTTAGTTCCATGCTATTTGGCTCTCATTGCCACTAGCATGGAGCTACCACGATGGCAATAAGGATGCTGCTCCCCACTCCACCTCATCCTTGTCACTTTTCATAACTCCACAACAGGAACTTCAGTGGAAATCCTTAAAGGATTTTTTTTTAAATAAATCAAACATTTATTAAGAGAATCCTGGCTGATATGGGACTTGATTAATAAAGAATTAAAGAAGGTGTCATGATTTGGGGATCTGTCTGTGCAACTTATGAATTCTGGCTGATATTGTGAAATTACCATGAAATTGCTGCATCATGGAAAGCTTCTAATGTGTATTCACCTTGAGCTGAAATGGCTCGTGTCACATCTCTGCCAATGCACAGTCAACCTGTCACTTGATCATTACCTGTTAGGTTCACTCCCTCTGGGGCACCTGGCATTGGCCACTGTCGGAAGACAGGATACTGGGCTAGATGGACTTTTGGTCTGACCCAGTATGGCCGTTCTTATGTTCTTATGTTCTGTTCTTATGAATTAGTTGCCAGGAATTAGTGAAGGCCAAAACTATAACAGGGTTCAAAAAAGAACTGGATAGCCATTGATGGACCCATCCTCCATGAACCTATTAGCCAGGATGGTCAGGGATGCAGCACCATGCTCTGGGTGTCCCTGGCCTCTCTTTGCCAGAAGCTGGGATGGACGACAGGAGATAGATCACTCAATGATTGCCTGCTCTGTTCATTCCCACTGAAGCACCTGGCATTGGGCACCTGCAGAAGACAGGATACTGGGCTAGATGGACCTTTGGTCTGTCCCAGTATGGCCGTTCTTATTTTCTTAAACCAGGGACAATGGCTGATCATTAAAGTCGATCAGCACCTGAATAGGTCTTACCTAGGAAGAATAAAAGAGTAACTGCAGCCAAGGGGAGATCAGCTCTCTCCAAACTGCTTGCAAGAGGAGGGGGTTTGGAGAAGTAGAAAGTTACCAAACCACAGAACAAAGAAAGCCAGGTGTTGGGAGGGATCATAGAAACAAGGGAAGACCCACAGGGAGACACAAGAAGTTTGGGCAGGAGGGAGGGAGGAAGGGAGTTCATAGACAGACAAGATACGGGGAGAAGACTCCCTGTTTCAGCACACAAAGGAGGCACTGCAATAAAAGGCCACTGGACAGATGCTAACCCTAGCTCAAAGAATGCTCCAAGCAGGGAAATGTGTGTAGGATTTATTATTTTTTGTGTGGATCTGTATCTTTCTCTTGTGATTAGTAAAGTAAAGAGCAACAGCATTGTAGAACTCTGTGCAAAGTGCCAGTGTGTGTTGTGTGCTACACCTGCCTCCTGACAGACTGTAACCCACAAGGTTCACACCTTCAGTGGGATTCTGGAAGAGGGTGTGTTTTAAGCTCCAGGGGAAGTCTTAGGAGTCCACACTGGTTCCAGGAGCTAGACAGCTGGGCTGCTTGATCACAGTTGTCAGGAGGGGGTGCTAGACAGAGGGCCTGCACTGTGTGTGTGTCTAGGGACCCCCAGATTGGGACAGTGCCTGAGGATCCAGACATTAGATTCCCTCAAAGAAGTCTGGTCAATGGCCAAGAGCAGGAACTTGACCAAACCTGTGACAGGAGACCAATATAATTATTGCCAATCAACATGGGTTTATGGAAAAAAGATCTTGTCAAACTGATTTTTTTTATGAGATTACAAGTTTAGCTGATAAAGATAAGTAAGAACATAAGAATGGCCATACTGGGTCAGACTAAAGGTCCATCCATCCCAGTATCCTGTCTTCCGACAGTGGCCAATGCCAGGTGCCCCAGAGGGAGTGAACCTAACAGGTAATGATCAAGTGATCTCTCTCCTGCCATCCATCTCCACCCTCTGACAAACAGAGGCTAGGGACACCATTCCTTACCCATCCTGGCTAATAGCCAATAATGACCTTAACCTCCATGAATTTATCTAGTTCTCTTTTAAACCCTGTGTTGGTGTAATATATTTCTTCTGTAAGACATTTTACTTGGTTCCACATGACCTTTTGTAACAATACAAAATCAACATGAAACAACCAATTTTTTTATTTTTGATAAGTGATAAATCTGAAAACATAGTTAAATGGGGAATCATCATCAGGCAGGTCTATTTCTACTGGGTTCCTGCAGAGAATGATCAGTTCTTGGCCCTACATTATTTAATATTTTTATCAATAAAGAAAACAATTACTGATAAAGTTTGCAGATGACCCAAAAATTGGGGGAGTGGTAAATAATCAAGAGGACAGGCCACTACTACAGAGTGATCTGGATTGCTTGGTAAGATGGGTGCAAGCAAACAATGTGTGTTTTAATATGGCCAAATGTAAGGAGCAAAGAATGTAGGCCATACTTACAGAATGGAGAAGCAGTGACTCTGAGAAAGACTGGGGGAGCAAGGCGGGGAAGATTATGTGGGATGATCAGCTCAACACGAACTTCCAGTGTCATACTGTGAACAAAGGGCCATTGCAGTCCTTGGATGTATGAACAGGAGAATTTCAAGTAAGACTAGGAAAGTTTATACTACCTCTGCATTTGGCACTGGGGCGACCACTACTGGAATACTGTGTCCAGTTTTGTGTGTGCAGTTCAAGAAGGATGTTGAAATATTGAGAAAAGTCATGAGAATAATTAAAATATTTGAAAACATGTCTTTGTCTTCAAGTGTTTGTCCACCCGGATCCCCGTGTGAAAGGATTAGAATGGTTTTGGCCTTTACTGTCTGTTGAGACTGGGTACATGCCCTGCATGTCCTCTCCTCCTGTGACACAGACATGCCCAGGCAGGTATATTACACCTATGTCCAACCACTCTCCTAATATTTCACTGAAGGGGGTTGTTGGTGTAACTAGGCATCACCCTCGGTAACTCGGGGGGGTGGTGGAAGACCACAAGAGTCAATGAAGCCCCCCTCCCCCGCTCTAGGGCAAAGTGAACCAAAGCCCCTCCATGTTAAACTTTACTAACCTCACAGGCCAGCAGCTGGAAAGCGGTAGTGATAAGGGGAACCTACATGCTTCTAGCTGAAGGACAAAATAACTTGCAGAAGGGAACATTGCGAACAAGCTACACAGCCAAGGTCGTTTAATGTAACTGCTACAGGGGGACAGGGGGAGGAAGGGGGGGAGGTAGGGAAGGAAGGGGGGGAGGAAGGAAAGAATAAAAAGGGAAAAACTGCTTGTATCAGCGCGCTTGATTTGAGACATGCTGGTCTCCTAGTGCCTATTCAGAGCTCTTGAATAAACTTTGTCTGCTTCTCCACCCTGGTGTGTTCATTGGCGCAAAGCACACCGGGCAACGAACCCCGCTGTTGCCCCCTCGGGCCCTCTGTGCCGGCAACAGGGTCTTGTGGGATCTCGACCAAAAGCCAAGAACTAGCTGGTGATCATGATTATTGTGGGATATTAGTACAGGAAACGGTTTTAGAGTTTTATGTAACATGCACTATTGGGTTCCAAAGCAGTTGCAGGTGAAACTTGTCACCTGAGGCGGGATGGGTCTCAGATGACTCAGTCCACACAGAACAATTTACATCTGTTGACTCAGCCCAGCCCTGTGTTTACAGACTGGAGCAGATGCCAGGTTGGAGCACTGATAAAGACAAAAGAACCACAAGGAAAGACTCTGAATGGGGACCAACAGGACTGAGCTGAAGTTAATGAAATGTCTGGATTATGAAATGAGACAAAAGTCTGGGACTGCATAAAAGAAGGAAAAAGGGCACACACTGTTCTCCATTATGGAGAAGATACTCTGCCTGCGGGAGTGTCTCATTGAAAGTGGATTGAAGTTCCCTGGACTAGACAAGCACTTCATGGACTGACCACTGGGTGAGAAATATCTTAGGAAAATAACTTGTTAAAAAATATAGGCTATAGCTTGCCTGTTATATTATTATTTTACCTGTAACCTTATATTACAAATAAGCAAATCTTTATACTTGCTTTTATTTAACTCTCTTAAATTTGAGCTTTGTAAAATAAATCTCAATTTGGTTTTACTATGGATATGTCTAAGTGTCTTGTGATGGACTGAAGTGAAGCCAGTAAACTGGGGTGTGTGGCTTCCACGGAGGCAGCGGATTGGTGTATGTTGCAGGTTGCCAGACGACAAGGGACTAGGCTCTCAGGTGCAACAAGGTGGAGTGTGTAAATTGCTAGCCTGTAGAGGGAAAGAGCAGGGTTTGTGGTAGCCTGGAGTGGAGTGCCTGCAGCTGGTAGCTTTAGGAGGATGCCTTTTGCCCAGTAGGCACTGACAAGACTCCCTCACACCATAAGCAGGTAGTAGCGATTCACCCCGGACACCTCAGTTAACCATAGAATCATAGAATATCAGGGTTGGAAGGGACCTCAGGAGGTCATCTAGTCCAACCCCCTGCTCAAAGCAGGACCAATTCCCAACTAAATCATCCCAGCCAGGGCTTTGTCAAGCTGGGCCTTAAAAACCTCCAAGGAAGGAGATTCCACCACCTCCCTAGGTAACGCATTCCAGTGCTTCACCACCCAGGAATATGCACAAGGGAGTCAAGAAGGGAT
>NW_020664782.1:667180-717715 GCF_002925995.2 Terrapene triunguis
GCTACAGTTTATACTATTTATAATACTCCTGGCTGTGTTTCTTGCTCCACTTGTGTTTAGCAGTGATTTTTTTCTCTTGGTTTGGGTGAATAACAGGGAGGAATGATCTGTAGCCTTGTATCATCTATGGTAGTGGCTCTCAACCTTTCCAGACTACTGTACCCCTTTCAGAAGTTTGATTTGTCTTGCATATCCCCAAGTTTCACCTCACTTAAAAACTACTTGCTTACAAAATCAGGCATAAAAATACAAGTGTCACAGCACACTATTACTGAAAACTTGCTGACTTTCTTATTTTTACCATATAATTATAAAATAAAGCAGTTGAAGTACAATTTTTATATTCACATTTCAGTGTGTAGTACATAGAGCAGTATAAAAAACTCATTGTATGAAATTTTACTTTGTACTGACTTCGCTAGTGCTTTTTATGTAACCTGTTGTAAAACTAGGCAAATATCTAGATGAGTTGATGTACTCCCTGGGAGACCTCTGTGTACCCCCAGGGGTACATGTACCCCTGGTTGAGACCACTGACCTACGGGTTCCTCAGAGGCTGAAATAAATGCACATCCGTTGTTGCTGGTCTTTTAGCCCTTGTCTTTGCTAGGAAAAAGGGTGTGTTCTTACTTTGCTAGCTAATGTGGTAACGAAAAGGAGCAAAATGCTAATAGAGACAAGGCAGTTATAGCTTTAACATGAGTTATTAGCAAATCAAGAAAGTCCTGGGTTCTCCCATAGTCTTTATCTTAAGCTTCTAACACACGTGAAAGGTACAATCTGCCTCGGCTTCCCTAGGAAGTTACTATGTATTAAGTAACACAAACAGAAACATACTTTTTCCTAGTGAAGATGTACTCCTATGATTGGGATAGAATTTATTTGGAGACTTCTGTTTGTCAATATAAATGCGTTGTGTTAATGGAAGTAAATAAGCTATGACTATTAGCTTATCACCGCCATTTCCTGTAGCTTTCATTATATCATCTTAACTCTCTCTTCTGTCAGTAAAAAGAACAGGAGTACTTGTGGCACCTTAGAGACTAACAAATTTATTAGAGCATAAGCTTTCGTGGGCTACAACCCACTTCTTCGGATGCATATAGAGTGAAACATATATTGAGGAGATATATATACACACATACAGCGAGCATGAACAGGTGGGAGTTGTCTGTCAGTGTGATCTACATTAACTCTACAATCTTACTTGCATCTGAAGAAGTGAGGTTCTTACCCAGGAAAGCTTATGCTCCCAATACTTCTGTTAGTCTTAAAGGTGCCACAGGACCCTCTGTTGCTTTTTACAGATTCAGACTAACACGGCTACCCCTCTGATACTCTACAATCTAAGCAGTACGCCCTTCAGAAGAGTGATCTCGTCAGAACCTGTTATGTTTGTAGAGGGCCTGGCACAGCAGGGCTGGGGCTCTGTATGCTCCAGCCATACGTATTTTACTACTAATGTGTGGAAATGATTTCTGAGCCAAACAGTTTCACGTGTGTAGCAGTGATGGGATATGGATGCCCTTTTATAGCAGTCCTTTGTCCATGGCTTAAATTGATTAATTTATTGCATGTTTAGTATCAGATTATATAATTATTGTAGAAATACCAGCCCTGCAGTAAGACTCAGGGACCAGGATCCTACTTAAGCTGCTGCCTCACTTGCCTGATGCTGGTTTTAGAATAGTGTTTTTTTTTTTTTTTTTTTTTTCTCAAATCCCATTTTTTTCTTGGCCCCATTCTTTCTGATGAATATCTGTGCAAAGTGATTTATACTTCTAGAGGACCGGTTGTAAACGCATTAGCTAGCTGAAGGAGAAAGCGTGTAGCTGTATCAGACCCTGGAAATGGAAAAGGTGGTAGAGGTAATGGCTTTTATTGGGCATACACAGGAGTTCAGATATAAAAGTAGGGAACTCCAGGCCAGGGCGCAAATCCAGTTATGTCAAATGTTTCCTGATTGTGACTGATTAGATTGAGTGGAGAATAAAGTGTCCTACATTGCTTCATTGTAGCTCTAGCTAATTTTGTAAATATTTGAAATGAGAAAATATGGATACATGGGAAGATTTACTTACAGGATCGTCTGTGTGTCTGAAGGCACTGAGCCAAGGAAGTTGGAATCCCACCTTTAAAACCCCCTTTTAAATGCTGTTTCTGCTTGGGGGTGAGCAAGAATAAATGCACATAAAATGGTATTTTTGTCTCCTATGGGGAGGAGCTGATGTGGGTGCGCTGGCTAAAAGTGTTGCCTCTGTCTCCAGCAGGACTAAAGGCTCGTGCCAATGTGCTGTAGGCAGTGAGGCAATGGCATAGGCACCAGCTTTCTAATTTCCCCAGGGTGCTCAACCCTCTGCCCCAGGCCCCACCCCCACTTCACCCCTTCCCTCAAGGCCCCACTCCTGCCCCGCCTCTTTCTTCCCCTTCCCCGAGCACGCCCCATACCCGCTCTTCCCCCCACCCCAGTGCCTCCTGCACACCACTGAACAGCTGATCTGCGGCGTGCAGGAGGCACTGGAGGGAAGGGGGGAGGAGCTGATCAGCAGGGCCGCTGGTGAGTGCTGAGCACCCACTATTTTTTTTCCGTGGTGCTCCAGCCCCAGAGCACTGATGGAGTCGGCACCTATGAGCAATGGAATGGGGAAAGCAATCTGTGGCATCCTTGATTCCCCTTAAATGCATCTCAGTAACAACCTGTAACTAGAGAAGCAAACCAGTCCTGTACATTCGTATGGTTAGAATGTGTTCCACAGGGATAGCCTCTCTCTGAGGCTCCCTCTAGCGCCTACAGTACGTTCCGGCGCATCCAGAAAGGAAATTGCAGAAATCCTGCTGTTGACTGAAGTGCCCCATCATCAGCTCACTCTATTAAGGCAGGGTCCCCTCCTTGTGAACTGATGCATAAGTAGCATCTGCTACCCCTAGGAGGATGGATCATAGTTAAATCATTCTGATTTGTCTCCTCACTGGTGGCTGAGGTTGTAACCCTTAACTAAACGCTGCTGCTCGCATCAGGCCTCAAGCCAGCACTGCCTGGACTCGTCAGCATGCTTTTCCCCATGAGATCTGAGACAAGTAACATAAGAATGTAGATCTGGCAAGGACCTCTTGGGTCATTGAGTCCAGTCCTCTGCTGTCACAGGCCACCCCGTCAGATTGCGCTGTTCATAAATTTATCAAGCTCCATCTTAAAAGGAGTTGGATTGTTTGCCCCGACCCCTCCTATTGGGAAGCTGTTTCAGAACCTCCCTTCTCTGATGGTAAGAAACCATCTGCAAATTTTCATCCTAAATTTACTCTTGCGCCAGCACTGTCCTTCAGCTTCAATAGCTCTTCTCCCTCCCTTGTGTCTACCCCTTGATGTATTTATAGAGAGCAATCAGATCCCCTCGCAGCCTTCATTTTGCTCAGCTAAACAAGTCAAGCGTTTTTAGTCTCTCCTTGTAAGATAGCTCTTCTTCATTACTCTTGTCACTGGAGAGCAAAACAGCATCAGAATGGGGTACTGTGCACTAGGCGGAGTGGGGTCCCCCTCTGAGTCTGGTACTAACTGCCAGCCCCGGAGAGTTGGGAGGGAGCAGGTAGACTGATATCTCAGTTGTTTTCCAGTCTCAGCTTTAGTTAAAAAAAAGTCTTCAGCTGTTATGAAAAAAACCTTCAAAACATGAATCAAATGAAACTGATGTAGTGACATCTTCCTGAGTCTGCAGAGAGCCTGAAACAGTAGTTTATAAGTGTGAGCTGCCACGTTGCTGCCCCAAACTGGCCTTTTCCTTCTTTCAGTTCTGCTTTGCATTGGGGCTCGTGTCTGCTGAATTTTAATCTTTAACACTGCTGGGGTGGATCTTTACTAGGGAAATGGTGTATTCTTACTGTGTCAGTGAACACATGGTAACTAGCAAGGTGTACAATTCTAGTGAAGACAAGGCCATTTGTAGTTTCACATTTTAGCAGGTTGAGGTTACGGCTATGGGAGCACCTAGGGTTTACCGTGGCCACCTTACATGTTAAAACTCCAGCTGTCTTGTCTTCACTGGGACTTTGCCATGTGTTGGCTAACGCAAGATAAGAATGCACCTTCTTGTCTAGTGAAGGCAAGACTGTAATGTGTCAGCAGAACGCTGTACAAACTCTTCATGTTATTGTAGTTCTCACGCTGTCCCTGCTTACCTGGCCTCTGGCCCAGATCTAACCATTCTAAAACCCTGTCCTGGACTAGCTCTCAGCTTACTCTCCTGACCACCTTGCCTCTCCCTGTCCTCCCCTTAATTTCTCCTCATGGGACTTGACCTCCTTAGGGCCTGCTCCCGCTCCCATTGAAGTAAACAGGAACTTTCTTAGATATTTAACACAGCCCTCGTGTTTCTATTTTCTCTTATAACTCGGCTCTGCCATTCCTGGAGTCTGTAGGTCATGCTTAGTCTTTTGTGTGCTGCCATCTTTGTCCTGGGTGGGTCCTGGGTTGGTTTCAATCCTTGTTAGTGAGGAGAGGAGGCTTTCGGAGAAGGCAGAGTTCACACCGGGACCCCAAAACATGGCTTTGGCTCCTTCTGCTTTCTTGTGGAAACGAGTTGCCTTGCAAGAATGCTCTGAACTCCTCACGCTGGTTCTGTCAGTAGCTGCACTCGCTGGTAACATTGCCATCTCAGACAGGCCCTGTACGCTCTGGCCGTGCCGGCCTCTGCAGTGTGCTCCCTGCCCTCCCACTACCTCCTTTCTTAATCACTGTGTACAACGTGCCCATCCTGCCTGTTACTCAGGCTTGTAGCCTGGGTGTCACCTTTGTCCTGGGCCCCTCTCTAGGTCCTCAGACCCATGTTAGGTCTACAACTCGCAGGTTCTTTCTGCATAATGTTTCCTATGGTACAGCCTTTCCGATCCATTCATGCAGCTAAAGCTCTCATCCAGGCTCTCACTGTTCTCTTGTGCTCCTCCTCCTCGGTATCCATCTCTCGACTCTGGCCTGAGATTGTAAACTCTTTGGGGCAGGGACCGTTTCTCTTCTGCATTTGTACGGTGCCTAGCGCAGTGGGGCCTTGGCCCAGAACTAGGGTCTCTAGGTGCTAGGATGACCAGACAGCAAGTGTGAAAAATCGGGACGGGGGTGGGGGGCAATAGGATCCTATATAAGAAAAAGACCCAAAAATCGGGACTGTCCCTATAAAATCGGGACATCTGGTCACCCTACTAGGTGCTGTGGTAATGCAAATAACCTATCTCCATTGGAAGAAAAGTCACACTGGTTTTCCTGGGGCTGAATTGATAATGAGTAACCTGATTGGGCCCAGCCCTTGTCTCTCTTTCTGTTAATCAATACAAAGGATTGACATTCTGAGCAAAGATTTTGAAGCATCCGAGGCGTTGCAGGGATTGAGCTGTATAGTGGCAGGGGGAGGTATGGGCTCAAGACTGAGGGGAGTGGCTGGGAGGATGGGGAAGGGAAAGAGTAGACAGCTCCTCTGCTCCAGGGTAGGGTGACCAGGTAGCAGGTGTGAAAAACTGGGGTGGGTGGGGGTAATAGGATCCTATATAAGACAAAGCCCCTAATATTTGGGCATCTGGTCACCCTCCTCCAGGGTAAGGGGAATACTGCTCTGAGCAGCTGACTGGGGGCTGCATATCTGTCTGCATTCCAGGCTAAACTTTCAAATGGAATCAACCTTTCCCTGTTTTGAGGGGGCTTTCCCTCCAAGTTAGTTGGGAGCTGGATTAAAGCCAGCATGATTTACTGCGTTCAGCAATCTCTTGGGGGTGCTTGGCTCTGTCTCCTGGGGCTGGCAGCTCTGCTTTGAAGAGTCTAGGATGCTTGGCAGAGCCCAGGTATCAGGTTTCTCTCTCTCTCTCTCTCTCTCTCTCTCTCACACATTCACACTCACACACACTCTCACACTCACACTCTCTCTCTCTCTCTCTCTCTTTCTCCACCAGAACATGGTGGAGAGTCTATGGTTGGTTTGAGAACCCAGCCTCTGGTGAAGGGCGTGTGCAGGTCTTGCCTCCCAGAATCCTGTTCTCAAATCTGCACAGATCATAGCAAAGGAAGGTCCTTGCCCTGCAGTCAGCCTGAAGTGAGCAGACCTCATTGGCTGGGTGGAGGTGGTGACTGTTACCTGGCTGAGTCTAGCTAACTCCTCCTTACCTGCAGCATGAAAGGGTGTGAGAAAGGGAGGGTGTGGGTGGCACTTCATTGTGTTCCCTCTCCTCTAATCTCCTGCTGTCTGACTTGCCCAGCAATACACCTGCCGAGGAGAGATTACAGTATGTGCAGTGTCTGGCATGCAAGCAGACTCTTTCCAGCAGCACACATGCTTTGATTGGCTTACCAAAACTTCATTTGGCATCAGTGGAGGGCGCTGGTGCTCAGGTGGGGCTCTACACAGCCCCATCCTCTGCCCTCCCCATGCTAGGTTCATAGCTTTCAAGGCCAGAAGGGGCCATTACAATAATTTAGTCTGAGCTGTATAACACAGGCCAGAGAAACACACCAGCGGTTCTTGCATCCAGCCCATGACTTCTGGTTAAGCTAAAGTCTCGTTTAGAAAGAGACCTCTAAGCTTGATTTTAAAGACCTTACGGGTCAGAGAATCCACCACAGCCTGAAGTAACTTGTTCCAAAGATAATTACCCTCACTGGTGAAAAGGTGTATTTCTAGTCTAAATTTGTCCAGCTTCAGCTTCCAGTCATTGGATTTTATTTCTGCCTTTTTTATGTTAGATTAAAGAGCCGTCTGTTCTGGGAGAAGGGGCTCTTGCGAGCAGAGCCTGGCATGCTCTGCAGGAAGGCTGACGGTGGTAATGGCTCGGTGGAAGCTGGGCATGTGGGAGCCCTTTCGGTTGGGCCCATAGAAGGGAGAGGGCGTATCTTTCCTTGCTCTTCATGGGTGGTGGTGGTGGGAGGGGTGGAGATTAAGTGAATTGAGTGGGCATTGCTGACCGGAGCTGCCAGGGCCCCTTTTCAACTGGGCATTCTGGTCGAAAACTGAATGCCTGGCAACCCTAGCATAGATACACTGTCTGTTTCAGATTTCAGAGTAGCAGCCGTGTTAGTCTGTATCCGCAAAAAGAACAGGAGTACTTGTGGCACCTTAGAGACTAACAAATTTATTAGAGCATAAGCTTTCGTGGGCTACAACCCACTTCTTCGGATGCATATAGAGTGAAACATATATTGAGGAGATATATATACACACACATACAGAGAGCATGAACAGGTGGGAGTTGTCTTACCAACTCTGAGAGGCCAATTAAGTAAGAGAAAAAAAACTTTTGAAGTGATAATCAAGATGGCTCAGTACAGACAGTTTGATAAGAAGCAAGTGTGAAAATACTTACAAGGGGAGATAGATTCAATGTTTGTAATGGCTCAGCCATTCCCAGTCTTTATTTAATCCTGTGTTGATTGTGTCTAGTTTGCATATCAATTCCAGCTCAGCAGTCTCTCTTTGGAGTCTGTTTTTGAAGTTTTTCTGTTTTAAGATAGCCACCCGCAGGTCTGTCATAGAATGGCCAGACAGGTTAAAGTGTTCTCCCACTGGTTTTTGAGTATTATGATTCCTGATGTCAGATTTGTGTCCATTCTTTTGCGTAGAGACTGTCCGGTTTGGCCAATGTACATGGCAGAGGGGCATTGCTGGCACATGATGGCATATATCACATTGGTAGATGTGCAGGTGAACGAGCCCCTGATGGTATGGCTGATGTGATTAGGCCCTATGATGATGTCACTTGAATAGATATGTGGACAGAGTTGGCATCGGGCTTTGTTACAAGGATAGGTTCCTGGGTCAGTGTTTTTGTTCAGTGATGTGTGGTTGCTGGTGAGGATTTGCTTTAGGTTAGGGGGTTGTCTGTAAGCGAGGACAGGTCTGTCTCCCAAGATCTGTGAGAGTAAAGGATCATCTTTCAGGATAGGTTGTAGATCTCTGATGATGCGCTGGAGAGGTTTTAGTTGGGGGCTGAAGGTGACAGCTAGTGGTGTTCTGTTATTTTCTTTGTTGGCCCTGTCTTGTAGGAGGTGACTTCTGGGTACTCGTCTGGCTCTGTCAATCTGTTTTTTCACTTCAGCAGGTGGGTATTGTAGTTTTAAGAATGCTTGATAGAGATCTTGTAGGTGCTTGTCTCTATCTGAGGGATTGGAGCAAATGCGGTTATATCTTAGAGCTTGGCTGTAGACAATGGATCGTGTGGTGTGTCCTGGATGGAAGCTGGAGGCATGTAGGTAAGTGTAGCAGTCAGTAGGTTTCCGGTATAGGGTGGTATTTATGTGACCATCGCTTATTAGCACAGTAGTGTCCAGGAAATGGACCGCTTGTGTGGATTGATCTAGGCTGAGGTTGATGGTGGGATGGAAATTATTGAAATCATGGTGGAATTCCTCAAGGGCTTCTTTTCCATGGGTCCAGATGATGAAGATGTCATCAATGTAGCGCAAGTAGAGTAGGGGCGTTAGGGGACGAGAGCTAAGGAAGCGTTGTTCTAAGTCAGCCATAAAAATGTTGGCATACTGTGGGGCCATGCGGGTACCCATAGCAGTGCCGCTGACTTGAAGGTATATATTGTCCCCAAATGTGAAATAGTTGTGGGTGAGGACAAAGTCACAGAGTTTCAGAGTTAATTTGTGCCTGGGGCAGCCCATTCCTCTAAGCTATTATCCCACATTGGCTGCACACTCGGGTGGGTGTGGCTGCATTGGTTACACTTGGGACTTATTTTCTCCTTCCTTAGAGGTTTTTAAGGCCTGGCTTGACAAAGCCCTGGCTGGGATGATTTAGTTGGGAATTGGTCCTGCTTTGAGCAGGGGGTTGGACTAGATGACCTCCTGAGGTCCCTTCCAACCCTGATATTCTATGATTCTGTCTTCACAACCCATAAGAGTTAGAAACATGAGCTTGTATTCTGTACCTGGATTCTGCAGCTGTAGCTCACACAGTGCAGTAGCATTAGCCAGCTCCCACCTCTGAGATGTCACTGCACTGAACGCACTCAGGCACACAGCTGAAAAGCACTCTCTAAAATTTCAAAATTCCTAAAATTGTTTCTTTCCACAAAGCTGCAAACTGGGTGAGTTACACCATAAACGTGAACTGTGGGAACCCAAGGGGGATGAGGCTGTGTAGCCAGGGGGGAGAGGCTGCTACCGCTGTGTATGAGGCTTGGTTGGAGGGGTTCGTCCCATGTATCTGGTCCCTGGAGTATCCCTGTAGTGCTGCGTACATGACTAAGCAAGCACTCTGCATCCATCTAGGTCACTTACTGGGTCTGGATTAGGTCTCCAGGGTTTTATGCTTGGGAGATTTGGAGCTGTGAAACAGCTGGAGCAACGGCTGCTAATCCCTAATCCCTGCCGCGCAGGCCATGTCTCCTCTCTGCAGTGCCACTGGCGTGCAGTCAGCCCAGCTCCTGCCTGCTGAGCCGGGGCCTGGACTGTTGTGGTGAACGGTTTGCGGAAGGAGTTGACTGGGTCTGAAAATAAACCTTCCTGGTCTGACCTCCGTTCTGAGTGGCAACAGGCTCTCTGGGGAGCCCCAGCCAGGCACAGGAACACCTCTGTTAAATGAGAAGTGGAGCAATGGAAGTGGTCTCCTGTTGTGACCTGCCAAACTATAGCAAAAACAACGAGGAGTCCGGTGCCACCTTAAAGATCTGGAGAGCAGGTCTGCTGATGGAGGTCTCTAGGAGGAAGTGGGAACGAGGGGAGGTTTAGCGCTGATTCTGGCCCCAGAGAGAGACATTCAGAGGGAAGTAAAACACAGGTTGCCTCTAGCCTGCTGGGGGCAGGCCTTGGATTGGGCTGGTGTGTGGTGCACTGGCACAGCTCAGACTGTTTGCTTGTTCTATAGAACCTCAGCTCTCATATTTTTGAAAGAGGAAGGGTTGGTCTGTCAGTGCTGCTTTCGCTATTGCTAAGGCTATGATATACTCACGGATGGTGTTAGTAAAAGTCACGGGCAATAAACAAAAAATCACTAAATCTTAGGTGCTGGGGGAGGGGGTGCCCCAGCGGTCACTGCTGTTCTGGGAGTGGGAAGGGAGGACCCGGGGCCCAGTTGCGGCTGCTCTGGGGGGAATGGGGGGGCGCACAACTCGGGGCCCCGCTGCTGCTCCGGAGGGGGGGGGTGTGTGTGTGAGATCCTGGGCCCCGCTGCTCCTGCTCTGGGTGGGGGGCGCAACCTGGGGCCCCACCGCAGCTGCTCCTGTTGGGGGTGGGCGATCCAGGGCCCTGCTGCTCTGCGGGGGGGGCCCTGCTGCTCTGCGGGGGGTGCACCGCTGCTGCTGCTCTTCCCACATCACTGCAGCACCCAGGACCAACTTTCTGGCATCAGCCGCTGCAGCTGCAGAAGTTATGGAGGTCCCGGAAAATCATGAAATCTGTGACCTCTGTGAAAGCCTTAGCTATTGCTGGGAGGAAATCGGTACCTCACACTATGTAGCCGGGTGTGAACACAGTTATGCTGGTGGAAAGCTCATCAGATGAGGCTCTGCTGGTGTAAACATCTTTTAAACTCTCATAACTGCATCTGTTCAAGGGGCTACCCAGTGGTTCTCAAACTGTGGGTTGCGACCTTGGGGTTGCCAGGACTGGCTTAGACTTGGCGAAGCTCGAGGGTGGCAGGGCTCAGGTTACAGGCTCCCTGCCTGGGGCTGAAGTCCTTGGGCTTCAGCATGGGGCTTCCTCGCCTGGGGCAGTGGGACTTGGGTTTGGCTTTGGCCCCTGCCTGGGGTGGTGGGACTCGGGTGGCTCAGGCTTTGCCCCCCCGGGGGGTCGTGTAGTAATTTTTGTTGTTAGAAGGGGGTCAAGGTGCAATGAAGTTTGAAAATTCTACACAGCTTCAAGTGTCTGTTTCTGCACAGCTCTAGTTGTGCAGACTCCCCCGTCCTGAAGGCTCTAACTGTTCACATTTGAGGCTTTATTGCAGTGTTAAGTGAGTATCACCAACACAGAGGTGAGACTGCCAGGAGCTGTGGTGTGCCGGCTCCAGGAGCTGTAATGCAGATGCCCAGAGAGGATGACTTTAAACCTCGGCATTAACTATTTCATCCCTCATTAGAGAGGATCAGGAGGGTCACAGATCTGCCCAGCCCACTGAGCTGGTGGCGCTGGGTAGCTACCACCGTTGAGGGGCAGTTGGGCCTGGCAGGGTGGCACTATCCTGTTTTGAACAGCTGTGTGATCTAGTGTGAACGATGTCTTGTTCTGATCACTTGCCACCTCTACTCCCATTTGGACCCCTGGCTTATAGGAGGCAGCCACCCTGTGCCCTGCGACACGGTAACCTCTGAGTCACCGACACACACCTGGGACTTCAGGGCATCATGCAATCGAAACCAGTAGCTGTGCTGTTGCAGCTTGGCTCAGATACTGCAGGGATCAATGTGCCAACAGAACAAATCCACTGGAGTACCATGCTGCGTGGCCTGGCCTGGGGGCTTTGCTTTGGGCCTGGCCCTGTGGGAGATGGGATCATGGCAGCTTTACTGGAGCTCTTAGGGCTGGCTGGTAAACCTGCTAAGGAAGGAAGCCTCTCCGTCCTGTGCAATCTCCTGTCCCCTCTCCCTTTGGCACTCCAAGAGCCATTAACTCAGAGAGACAAGGTGGGGCTGAGGGGAGGGAATATCTTTTACTGGACTGACCTCTGCTGGTGAGAGAGACAAGCTTTCGAGCCACACAGAGCTCTTCCTCAGGTCTGGGAAACGGACTCAGAGTGCAACAGCTAAATACAAGGTGGAGCAGATCATTTAGCATAAGTAGTTAGCGCATTTCAAGGGACCATTCACATGTAGTGGCCTGTTCACACCCCTCCAGTCATGGGGAGGAAGGCAGCTGAGGGAGGTTGTTGCAATAAGCCAGAAATCAGAGTCAATGTTCAGTCCGCGATTTTTAGTGTCTAGCAAAGTAATGAATGTAAGTGCCCAGGCTCATCTTTTGAAAGTGTTGTGCAGGCTTCCTTTGAGGATGAGGACTGAGAGGTCAGATACAGAGTGATCGCTTTGTGAAAAGTGTTCACTTGGTTTGCTAAGCAATGCTAGTGCCTCTCAGCCATCTCCTTGGGTGAGGCCCAGCCCCAGATTGGCCCACAAATGGTTCACTTAAGGCATGGGGTCTGCGATGGGGCTGGCTCTCCTCTGTTCCCCCTCCCCCACACCGACATTGGGGTCGGGAAGCTGTTCCAGGGGTTAGTACTCAGTGCCCAGGACTGTTGATTTTGTACTCAGGGGTGGGGCCTTCCTCCGCAAACAGGGTGAAAGGAAAGTGAGTGAGTCTGGGTGTGGGCAGAGTTGCTGGGCCCATCGCTGAGGTAGAGCACGCTCTCTCCCCATGGTTGCGTGGGATGTCTCCTGCTGCTGTCTGAGCACCGAGAGTGACTCCCCCACTCCAGCTAGGCAGAGGGTGTCTGTGCATGGGGCTCAAACCTGCTGACCTGACGCCATGTTGGGCCTCAGACCCTCTGCTATGGTGAGATCTCCACCCATTGTGGCTTGTGAGGGACAGTGGAAAAGCAGTGTCCCATTGGACATGTTCTATTGGCCACGTGGAAATGTCAGAGCAAAGATCCTCCCTGGAGCTGGTGATGGAACAAATGGGATGAAAGGGTGGCTGATGTACTGAACTGATCTTAAAAACCTGTTCAGCAAAGGCAGGGGAGATGGACAACTGGGAAGCAAGGAACACCTTGAATATGTATCCCTTTCCCTGGCATTGCGTGCGTAATCCCATTGCTGTAGCTGTGTCTGGATTCCCGGTGCACAGGCCTGGGGTAGCAGGGCACGGGAACTGAGAACAGTCCCTTTGTCCGGGTCTGCCTGACACCCTGCACTCTGCTCTAGGTCTCTCCCATCCCAGAGGGCTCCCAGCCTGGAGGTTGGGGATGGGGGTCTTCCCCTCCACCCCCTTGTATCCTGCACTCTGCTTTGGGGTCCTCAGACTGTAGGGAGCTCCAAGAAGAGCCACAGAAATGACCGGAGGCTCGAAGGAAAGATTTAAAGATCTTGGCTAAGCAATTGATGGAGTGGGGAAGAGCCTCTCTCTTCCTGTGCCACAAACTCCCCTGTACAACCTCCCATCTGGCCGTCTGCTCTCCTCCCTGACTGATGGTGCTCCCTGTGTTAGCTGGCTCCCAGGTGTTCCTTGTCTGCCTTGCTATCAAGGAGGGGGAGAGGTTGTCACAGGACTGGCCATGGGGCATCAGGTCAGACTGGCGACTCCTAGTGATGGATGCAGGCCGGGTGCCTGTCCTGAGAATGTCAGCTCCATCAGCTCCTGTTGATCCCTGGATTGTGGGGCAGTGGGTGACTTGCATGAGGGTTTGGCTGCCCTTTGGCTCTGTTCCTTTCTGTCCGGGGGGGCACCAGAGGCAGCTTGAAGTGATTGCTAGGCTCCACTGAGGGCACTCATGGGGCTTCCTCCATCTTGTCCCCAGTCCAGTTCAATGCAAGTGTCAATGAAAAAGCATAGGCTGCTGCTGTCTCGTCTCCTCCTGTCCACTGCAGTGGGGGGACCTCGGCTGGGTGTCTGAGCCTGAGGCATGAGTGACAGGAGCTGGGTGAGGCTCTGTCCAGACCAGACAGGTGTCCACCATTCTCCTCTCGCTCTTGCTGGATCCCCAGCTGCCCTGCTGGTGGCTGGAACAGCACTTCCCCTTGTCTGCACAGAGAGCGGAGGTCTCTTCTCCCCTAAAATCTGTTTGGAAGCTGAAGTTGGTGACCTGCATGCTGAGCAATGCTGCGTGCGCAAACACCTTGCACCCATGCGCTGGCAGCTGCCCTGGTGGCACGTGTGAACCTGCTTCTCCCGTGTGATGCTGCTGCTCTTGTGGTTAGTGGACAGAGGCTGGGGCTGGAGTGGGAGAAAGGGGGTGCTGACAAGTTGTTCTCTGTAGGATCCCTTGGCTTTGAAGTTCGATTCCAACTCCTCCGCTGCCCCGAGTCTGCAATAGCCTGGACTGACTGACCTTAGGGTGTGCTGCCCTGTTGGGTGTGGGGGGAGGGAGCGGGGGGAGTGGCTGTGGCTTGCACCTTGGCAGCGACTGGAATAGCTGTAGTTACATGGGGGAGGGGAGGTTGCAGGCTGGTTGTGTTTAAACCTTCAGTCAAAGCCGCGTCAAAGCTGCGCCTGAGGGAGAGGCTGTGTGTTTGCCTGTAAGCTAACATGAACAGCTGGGAGTCACAAACGCTGCCCCATGGTGGGAAGGGGAAGAGGAAGATCAGAAGATCCAGGGGATAGAGCTACACCAGCAAAGGGAAAATGAAGGTGAACAACGGGAACTTTCTAATTGGCAAGATTTACACAGCAGAAGCCAGCTGACAAGATTTACCCAGGGGAAGCGGAGGCGCTCTGGGGCTGTGTGGCGCTGTCAGGTGCACACAGGACGCATGCTGAGAAAACTGCCTCCTTTCGGTTTTCATGGTTGCAGATGTGGCACAGCACAGGAAGGAAATGGCCCTTCGCCTGAAATCCCAAGCTCATGGTGCTGCTGAGGACGAGAAGCTGGTCTCTTGGTTTCAGCAGAATAATCAGAGGGCATCTAATTCCTCCCCTCCCCCAGCACATGGCATCCACTCCAATGGAAATCCTGCACCGGGGAGGAGAGTCCAAGGGTTTTTGCAAGTTACAGTAGCTCTCGAGTCTGCAGTGGGTGGTGACTCCGTCCTGGGGTGCTGAAGCCCAGAGTGGAGTGAGAATAATGTGCTTTACTCCCCCTCTCCCTCAGGGCGGCTTCTCTCAGCCAGACACAGAGTGCAAAGTAACCGTGCAGGCTCCAGCCCGGATCCTGCCGCTGGCTGACGATCCTGGAGACTGGGTCACAGCAGGAGCATACAGCAAGGACAGAGGAGTGTGGAAGAAAAGTCCCCCTTGTACCTGGCCTGCCTCAGGAAGGCATGGGGGACTTGCTCTGAAAAGGAGTGCCATCCTGTTTGCACAAAGGAATTCACTTGTTGCTGCCTGCAGGTTCTGGCCTGGCATAGCCTTGGTTTGGGACTGCTAGTGTGGAAGGAGCAGAAATACTTTGCCCTGACCCAGGAAGGGCACTTGGCCTCTCAGTTCTGCCAGTCACGGGTGCTCACCTTACAGTGACATTTTGGCTTTTCAAGGTGCCGATGCCACACATTCCCTGGGTCTGAGCCATTCTGGCGCTTCCTGCTCGTGTCCTGTCCCGCTGGCTGCAGTGACCCAAGAGCATCAGTACCAGCCTCAGAGTAGCAGCCGTGTTAGTCTGTATCCACAAAAAGAACAGGAGTACTTGTGGCACCTTAAAGACTAACAAATTTATTAGAGTAAAATGGATTTATTTGGGGTTTGGATCCCATTGGGAGCTGGGAGTCTGGGTTCTGGAGTCAGGTAACCTGCAGACCTGTTTTCACTTAAAGCCTGCAGCTTTGGGGGTGTGAATCAGACCTGGGTCTGTGTTGCAGCAGGCTAGCGTGTCTGGCTCAACAAGGCAGGGTTCTGGAAGTCCCAAGCTGGCAGGGAAAACGGGCTCAGAGGTAATTTCAGCACATCAGGTGACAGTCCCAAGGGGGTCTCTCCATCAGTGGCGTAGTCGAACAGGATATGTGCACAGCTGATTGCTTTGAGACACTGATAGTGATTTTAAGTGAGTTTTAAGCGAGGTGGCCAGAGAGCAGACGAAGTGGTTACTGGTTTGTTGTTTTCTGTTTGCTTATTTTGGGTAAGGGAAATAGGGACAGAAAAGGAAGCAATATGAGTGAGAGTGAAGCTCAGAAGACGCTAGAACTGTACAGATTGCAGATTGCCCAGAAAGGCTGGGCACTGGGAAAGTCCCTGTTAACTGAGAAGCCCCTGGGCTGAATGAATCTCAGTTCCAGTGAACTGCAGAGGGGTGTGGCCCAACCTCTGGGTCTGTGCTGACAGGAGTGGAGGGGTGCCTGTTCTGGTATGGGGGGGGGAGGCGGTTCTCTGTGGTATCCCAGCTCATTCAGTGACAGTCTCAAGGGAAGACAAATGGAAATTGATGCGCAATTTGCCCGGGAAAAGGCTGCCATGGAGGCAGAAGCAGCCAGGCAAAGGGCTGCACACCAGCAAGCACTGGACTTAAAAGACAAAGAAATTGAGGCCCAGAAGCATAAACTGGCTGTAATGGAGTGGAAGAGGTGCACAGAGACATGTATCCTAGAGGTGGAAGTTGAGGTCCTGGTGACTGCTGTGGTGGGAACAATCCCCAAGGACTCTGTAGCTGGAAGCAAGCCCAACCTAAGTGAAATGGGGGAGGATTTTGCTGGCCAGTGAAGGGTTGGTCATAGCTGGTAGCTGTGAGCCCACAACTAAGTCAGGGTCACATTCCCTTTTGGGGGGGACAGGAGTGTCTGCCTCAGAGGGGAGCCCAGAGAGGGAAATGCAGATGGAAGTTGAGGGGGGACAGGAGGGCCTGCCCACCTTTTGTAGGAAGTCTTTTCCCCAGGAGGAGGCTGAAGGATCTGCATCTGAAATGCCAGACCCTTCACCTGTGGATCAGGTTTTAAGGGAAGATTGGGGGTCAAATCTCCTGGAGGGGAGAGTCCACCCAGCTGACCTTTTGGGAACAGAGAATGGGGTGACTGAGGGGATCTTACCAATCCAAAGCACCCCATTGAAAGATGTTCTTCTTGCCACACTTGTAATAGATAACACTATCCCTTCAAGGCATGGGGAGGAAAAACTTTGCATTTGGAAAGCATCACAAGCTGATGGGGTCCAACACAAAGAGATTCCATAGGGAGGGGCCTAGGGTAGGCATGGTTGCAGTGCACCCTTTCCTTGCCAAAACCCCAAACACATACCTAAATAGAGAGCCTTCTCCAAAGAGAACTGGGTAGCAGATGCCCTGTCCAGAAAAGAGGAATTATAGGTATACTGCCTCCGCCATGGATAGTGTCCAAGTCTCTGGCAGTAAGTTCAGGAGGAGGGTGTGACATTGCACTCCATATGCTTTATGGAAATATGCTTATGAATATGACATAACTGGAATATGCTTTATGCTAAATACCCCTTGCTTATAATCTACTGAGTGTGTTCATCCTGTTTGTATGCATGTATCATTCTTGTATCTGAAGCTAGAAATACGAAGTATAACTCTGAGGTCCTATTGTAATTATGCAAAGTGTGGGCCATTAATGGTGGCTTAGAATCTTGATGGCTCCCATTGACTAGGACAATTGGTTGTGAATGGGTTTATTTTCCTGCAAGCCTTCCTGTGTACATGTGGGCCTGTGGGTAATGAAAAATGATGTCTCACAGTGACATGTGACCATGTCATGTGGTGCTGGAATCCATCTTAAATCTGGTACTTTTCCATTTAGAAGGAGGGTGGGGACTCAGAGAGACAAAAGATTCCTGCCTTGTTCCAAAGCTATAAAAGGGGGTGAAGCAGGACAAAGAGGTGCCAGTCATGAGAGAGCCCCTGCTTAATACCTAAGATGTCTGCTGGAGCTAACAAGGGCTGTACCAGGGGAAAGGATTGGGTCCAGCCTAGGAAGGAATCTAGTCTGTGAAAGAAGCTTATTGGAACATCTCTGAGGGTGAAATATTACCTGTAATCAGTTTCTTAATGTATTAGGCTTGCGTGTTTTTGCTTTATTTTGCTTGGTAACTTATTTTGTTCTGTGTGTTATAACTTGAAACCACTTAAATCCTGTTTTTATACTTAATACAGTCACTTTCATTTATTAATGAACCCAAAGTAAGTGATTAATACCTGGGGGAGCAAACAGCTGTGCATATCTCTCTGTCAGTGTTATAGAGGGCAGACAATTTATGAGTTTACCCTGTATGAGCTTTATACAGAGTAAAACGGATTTATTTGGGGTTTGGATCCCATTGGGAACTGGGTGTCTGGGTGCTGGAGATAAGTGACCTGCTGAGCAGTTTTTATTTAGTCTGCAGCTTTTGGGGCGTGGCCCGGACCCTGGGTCTGTATTGCAACAGACTAGCGTGTCTGGCTCAACAAGGCAGGGTTCTGGAAGTCCCAAGCTGGCAGGGAAAATGGGCTCAGAGGTAATTTCAGCACGTCAGGTGCCAGTCCCAGGCAGAAACCCTACCCTTCCTTCTCTGCTGTCCATCCCCCCCTACTTTGGCTGTCTGTCTGAAATGGCTCTGTTGTGCCTTGGGGCTTGTACCATCTTGGTACTGTTGGGATGTGGGTGGGACTAGCTTACCTGTGGCTGTGTCCATACAGGGCTTTCCCTTCCCAGTATTTCACTAGGATCAGTGCAGCTCCCCGGGTGGGTGGACTGGAAGGAAATGGATCAACAACCTTGCAAGTAAAGTTTGCAGATGACAAAGTTGCTGTGGTGGTAAATAAGGGCAGGTTCTGTAAACTGGACAAAACACAGCAAGTTTTAATAAAACCAAAGGCAAGGTTATACCTGTGGGAACGAAGAATGTGGGTCACGTTTACAGGCTAGGGTGCTATATCCTGGAAAGCAGTGACTCTGCAAGGGACGAAAGAGTCACAGTGGAAACCAGGTGAACATAATCTCCCACTGTGATGTATAAGCAGAGGAATATTGACTAGGAGTAGGGAGACGTTATCCCTGTGTACAGCATAGGTGAGGATGTTACTGGATTCTGTGTCCAGTTCTGGTGTCAGCACATCCAAAAAGACGCTGAAAAACTAGAAAGGGCTCAAAAGAGCTACAAGAACGATTTGAGGTCTGGGAAACCTGCCTTAAAGCACAGTTTACCCCTATCCCAGACACCTGCCCCTTCTGCAGCGTGAGGGGGACCCTGGCACATGTTTACCTGGAGTGCGCCAGGCTGCAGCCCCTATTCCAGCTCCTCACGAATATTTTGTTAAGATTTTGGTTGCACTTTTCCCCTCACCTTTTTCTTTACGCACTCTCTATTCATCGCCCCACAAAGTCACGGGACCTCCTGGTCAACCTCTTTCTGGCTCTGGCGAAAATGGCCATCTATAAAACCAGAGTGAGGAGGTTGTCCGATGGAGTCTCCTGTGACTGTAGGGTTTATTTCCGATCCTCCGTCCGTTCACGTATCCGGGCAGAGTTCCTCTGGGCGGTGTCCACTGACTCCCTTAGAATCATAGAATATCAGGGTTGGAAGGGACCTCAGGAGGTCATCTAGTCCAACCCCCTGCTCAAAGCAGGACCAATTCCCAACTAAATCATCCCAGCCAGGGCTTTGTCAAGCCGGGCCTTAAAAACCTCTAAGGAAGGAGATTCCGCCACCTCCCTAGGTAACGCATTCCAGTGCTTCACCACCCTCCTAGTGAAATAGTGTTTCCTAATATCCAACCTAGACCTCCCGCACTGCAACTTGAGACCATTGCTCCTTGTTCTGTCATCTGCCACCACTTGAGAACAGCTGAGCTCCATCCTCTTTGGAACCCCCCTTCAGGTAGTTGAAAGCAGCTATCAAATCCCCCCTCATTCTTCTCTTCTGGAGACTAAACAATCCCAGTTCCCTCAGCCTCTCCTCATAAGTCATGTGCTCCAGACCCCTAATCAGTTTTGTTGCCCTCCACTGGACTCTTTCCAATATTTCCACATCCTTCTTGTAGTGTGGGGCCCAAAACTGGACACAATACTCCAGATGAGGCCTCACCAATGTCGAATAAAGGGGAACGATCACGTTCCTCAATCTGCTGGCAATGCCCCTACTTATACAGCCCAAAATGCCGTTAGCCTTCTTGGCAACCAGGGCACACTGTCGACTCATATCCAGCTTCTTGTCCACTGTAACCCCTAGGTCCTTTTCTGCAGAACTGCTGCCTCGCCACTCGGTCCCTAGTCTGTAGCAGTGCATGGGATTCTTCCACCCTAAGTGCAGGACTCTGCACTTGTCCTTGTTGAACCTCATCAGATTTTTTTTCGCCCAATCCTCTAATTTGTCTAGGTCCCTCTGTATCCTATCCCTACCCTCCAGCGTATCTACCACTCCTCCCAGTTTAGTGTCATCTGCAAACTTGCTGAGGGTGGAATAAATCCCATCATCCAGATCATTAATGAAGATATTGAACAAAACTGGCCCCAGGACTGACCCTTGGGGCACTCCGCTTGAAACCGGCTGCCAACTAGACATGGAGCCATTGATCACTACCCGTTGAGCCCGATGATCTAGCCAGCTTTCTATGCACCTTATAGTCCATTCATTCAGCCCATACTTAACTTGCTGGTTAGAATACTGACAGAAGGAGCTCAATCTACGTAGCTTGTCGAAGAGAAGGTTGAGAGTCTACAACAGGGGTGGGCAAACTTTTTGGCCCGAGGGCCACATCGGGGTTCCAAAACTGTATGGAGGGCTGGGTAGGGAAGTCTGTGCCTCCCCAAACAGCCTGCCTCCTGCCCCCTCCCACATCCCGCCCCCTGACTGCCCCCCTCAGCACCTCCGACCCATCCAACCCCCCCCTGCTCCTTGTCCCCTGACCGCCCCCTCCCGGGACTCCCCACCTGTAACTGCACCCCAGGGACCCCCCCCGCTCCCTAACTGCCCCGACCCGTCTAGTCCCCCCCCCCCGAACCTCCACCCCATCCAACAGCCCCCTGCTCCCCATCCCCTGACTGCCCCTGGGACCCCCGCCCCCTTACTATGCCGGAGCCGGCCATGCTGCCCGGCAGGAGCGGCAGGCCAGAGTGCTGGCAGCGTGGTTGCGGGTGAGGGGGGACAACAGGGGAGGGGCCGGGGGCTGGCTAGCCTCCCCGGCCGGGAGCTCGGGGGCCGGGCAGGACCATCCTGCAGGCCGTAGTTTGCCCACCTCTGGTCTACAAGGACTTGCATGAGGGGAATATGGTAGAGGGCTCTTGAATCCATAGGTGCTGACTCCAGGGCTGGAGCACCCACAGAAAAAAAATGGTGGGTGCTCAGCACCCACCGGCAGCCAACGTCTCCCATCTGCCCACTGCCCTGCCGATCAACTCCTCCCCTTCCCTCCCAGCACTTTCCGCCTGCTGCGATCAGCTGTTTCATGGCATGCAGGAGGTGCTGGGGGGAAGGGAGTGGGTGGGATGGGGTTTGGGGTGGAGTGGGGGTGGGAAAAGGTGGGACCTGAGGTGGGGGCTTGGGAGAAGGGAGTGGGTGGGGGATGGGATTTAAATTGGCTGTTACTACTCAAGAAAGATCTTGGAGTCGTTGTGGATAATTCTCTGAAAACATCCACTCAATGTGCAGCAGCAGTCAAAAATCTAACAATGTTAGGAACCATTAGGAAAGGGATAGATAATAAGACAATAAATATCATAATGCCACTATATAAATCCATGGTATGTCCACACCTTGAATACTGTCATCCCATCTTAAAGAGAGATATATTAGAAATAGGAAAAGTGCAGAGAAGGGCAACAAAAATGATTAGGGGTATGAAACAGCTTCCATATGAGGAGAAATTAAAAAGACTGGGAATATTCATCTTGGAAAAGAAATAACTTGGGGGGGAGGGGGGCGGCTATGAGAGAGGTCTATAATACCATGAATGTTGTGGAGAAAGTGAGTAAGGAAGTGTTATTTACCCCTTTTCATAACACAAGAACCAGTGGTTACCCAATGAAATTAATGGGAAGCAGGTTTAACACAAGCAAAAGGAAGTACTACTTCACACGATGCAAAGTTAACCTGTGGAACTCCTTGCCATAGGATGTTGTGAATGCCAAAACTATAACAGGATTCAAAAATAGAACTAGATAAGTTCATGGAGGCTTTTAGCCAAGATGGTCAGAGATGCAACTTTATGCTCTGTGTGTCCCTAAGCCTCTGACTGCCAAATGCTGGGACTGGATGACAGGGGATGGATCTCTTGATGATTGCACTGTTTTGTTCATTCCCTTTGAAGCACCTGGCATTGCTGTTGGAAGACGGGATACTGTGATAGATGGACCATTGGTCTGACCCAGCATTTCCGTTCTTATGCTTAAGGAGTAGGTCTGATATGATAGAAATGCCTGCAATGCTGACACCTCCTCCGTGCTAGGAGTTGCATCAGTGCTCGAGAAGTGGTGGGAAAGAGTAAGGAGATCATGTATCTGATGCTCAAGTGTTCATCTAAACTAGACTGTTTTTTCCTTGTGTTAATTTGATTGCCCGTTAACTCTAGGTAGTTACCACAATTTTAAAGCACTAGTGTGGACACCTTTCAGACATTTGTTCTTTACCCCAGGCTGAGTTAGTCTCGTGTAGGTGAATTCTCTTAAGGGTTTTATTTAGGGGTTTCCACACAGCAGAGGTGTCTGAAATAGAGATGGGCTAAACCCAAACCCTAAGGCTGTGTCTTAACGAGAATTTTACTTTGAGTTAGCTAACTGGAGTTAAGAAGGCACCTCTTCCTAGTGAAAATGTTGCCTAAGGCTAGAGAGGTAGGGGCTGAAATCCTGGATCTGAAAGTTTTCTGATTCCCAGCTGTAGTGCTAACTAGCACAAGCCGCTTGTCTGAGGAGACCAATAATTCCCTAGCTTGGAGCAGTTTTTCCCCATGCACTTAGCTGCCTAGTAGCTGTCAAAGCTGCATGATTCATCCCCTTCCCACACAGCTCTGGCTTTGCCTTTCTGGACTCCCTTTCTGCCTCTGATAACCCATCATTTGACTCTCCCATCTCTTGAGAGGGGGATGGGGCTGTGCTTCCTTTGTGTCTGAGATGGAGCTAGGCTTGTTCCAGGTGCTTGGATGAGCCCACAGTGTGAGATCAGGGCTAAGAGGACTCTGTCAACCCCATGAAGGGAATTGCAGGGGCCTGCCAGAGGGATGAGGGTTTCTTCCTAGTCTATCCAGTTAACTGCTGCTGAACCCTTGATCCGAATGCAGGCTGCTGATTTCCCACAGAAAGTCTGTGCTGCTGATGTTGGGGGGGGGGAGGAGGGAAGGAGTGAGGTCGAGGGGACTGCGCACGTTCACTGGTCCATGGTGAGTAAGTGCACGCTTCTCTGCTGAGAACTGCCTGTGCAGATCCCCGCTCCTGGGACATGTGCGCCCAGTGCTGCGAGCCACATCCCTGTAGCAAGTGGTGCAGGCTGGGGCTCTTAGCGTGGTGAGCATTCAGTGCAGGGGTACGTGGGCATTGTGGCTTCCCTTGGAGGCATTTTTCATGTCATTTTAATTGCAGGAGTGCTTAGGAACTGCAAGTGAGGATCAGGCCCCATTGTGCTGGGTGCAACTACAGACGTGACCGAGGATGCTACGATCCACAGGACAGGTGGACAAATGAGGCACCTGGGGTGGGAAGCTGAGAATGATCAAATGAAGAGGGTTCATTCAGCAGAAGGCAGCGTCATGTCACTTGCCTAACAAATGTACTTTGTTTGTAGTCTAAATGTTTAGATTGAGGTCAATACTTGGTTGGCAGCCAGCAGTGCTGTGCTGACTCGGCCAGTGTGGGTGATACGTGGAGCAATACTGGACTGACTGCAGCCATCTGAGGAAGAGCTTTGTGGAGCTCGAAAGCTTCCCCTCACCCACCTCGTGTCTCTGCAGTGACTAGGCAGGTCAGCATCAAAGGTTGAATTCTGGTTTTCCCCCCTTGAATTTAAGCTCTGAAGAGTCTGGGTCTAGTTTAACAACACAGATGAGACTTGGAGAGGGTCAGAGACCAGTTCTGTCCCCCCTCTAGCCCCCCAGTGCCTGGGCCTCTTCTCTTTGGCTTCTAGGAGAAAATCTGTTCTGTCCCAGTATTGCACAGTCACCTCAAGCATGGCCTTTGGCTCAATGTCCACTTTTCCTGAGTGCCCTGCAGGCTCTGGAGCAGTTCCTTCCTGTCTCCTGGAGCAGAACAGTCTAGGCAGAAATAGTCACTTGTTGCATCTGCAGCTCCAGTTTGGGTAGCTACGCATCCATGTAGAAGGGCTGGAATGGCCTCTCCTTGGGACTCCTGGAAATCACAGGAAAAATCCTTTATCATTCACTTCTGCTGCATGTTGCCTTTGTATGCTAGCCTTACTCTCTCTTTGGAAATCTTCTTGTGAGAAGCTGTCTGCGCGAAGCTGGGACTTGCATGGTGTCCCTCAGCTTATCAGTTCCCTGATTGCCCAGGACAGGAGAAAGGCCTCTGTCCCATATTGGGCTGAGTGGAGCAAGGGCATTGCAGCAAAATCACATTCCCTATAATGACCTTGGCGTCCATAAACTCTTCATTCAATCCACATGGTTGGCTTTCTCCACCAAGCATATAGTTCTTCTTCGAGTGATTGCTCAGGTGTATTCCACAGTAGGTGTGCGTGCTCGCCACGTGCACCGGTGCCGGAAGTTTTTCCCTTAGCAGTACCCATAGTGGGGGAGCCCCGCTGCGACCCCTGGAGTGGCGTCTGTATATCGCGCCCATAAAGGGGGCTGCGTGCTCCCCGCACCCTCAGTTCCTTCTTGCCGCCAGTGAAGGTAGTCGGAACTTGTGCTCTAGCCTTGCTGTAGCTTCTATCCTTGGTAGTACTTCGATCGTTACTAGTTCTGCAGTTAGTAGCCTGGCCCGGGGCATGCCCCGAGCCCCAGGCTTCAAGTCGTGCGACTCCTGTTGCAATTCAATACCCAGAAGCAATCCACACTCCGAGTGTCTTCGCTGTCTGGGCGAGGCTCACGTAAGTGAGCGGTGTAAAATTTGTAAGTCCTTTAAACCCAGGACTAAACGCGAACGCGAGATCCGACTCCGGGCCCTGCTCATGGAGTCGGCATTGGCCCCAGCACCGGCGCGCCGACTCAACCCGGCGCTGGGCACCGCGTCCTCGGTGCGGAGCGAAGCTCCATCCACCAGTCGGCACCGCTCCCCTGCCAAGAAGCAAGGCAAGTCCCAGCGGCGCCAAGACAAGGACAGGGGTGAGGCCGGACCCAAGTTGGCCAGCCCACGATCCCCCCTGGGACCCAGACCTCCGACTCGTGCAGAGCGGAGTAGTCCGGCCCCGTCCGCGCGTGCCTCCCCGACTATAAGGGTTCCGTTGACGCCGGAGGCAGCCCAGGCAGCGCGCTACATCCTCGTCATGCCGGTACCGAGCGAGCCGCCCGAGCTGGGGCCCCAGTCCCGAGGGAAGCCACCGTTGGGCGCTCACCAGCCCTCACCGGTCAGGTCGGCGGTCAACGTCTCCGCTCGATCCGCCGGGCCTTCCCGTAGCCCGCGACAGACCTCCACTCCATTGTCGGGGTTGCCTGGGAGCGAGTCGCCTGAGTCTTCCTGGACCCAAAGGGGTCGCAGGCGCCGGGACGGAAAGCGTCGACGCTCCGGTGTGTAGCCGCCAACCTCCAGCTGCAGGCGGAGGAGATGATGGAGCCATTGGACAATTTGTTCAACGTCCTCTCCTCCTCGGCACCAGGCCGTGTGGCACTGCCGCTTCACCAAGGGGTGGCCAACATCTCTACTGGTCTATGGCAAACCCTGTCCTCTCTACCGCCCATCTCCAAGAAGGCGGAACAGAAATACTTCGTGCCAACAAAGGGGCATGAGGATCTCTACACTCCCCTAACCCAAACTCACTGGTGGTGGAATCCGTCAACCACCGTGAAAGACACGGCCAACCTGCGCCAACCCCCAAGGACAAGGATGTCAGGAGACTGGACACCTTTGGGGAAAAAAGTTTATTCCTCTGCCAGTTTCCAGCTCAGGGTGGCAAACCACCAAGTGCTCCTGAGCAGATACGACTTCAGCTTGTGGGGATCCCTACCAAAATTTGAGCCCTCCCTCCAAGAGCAGGACACGAAGGAGTTTAGAGCTCTGGTTGAAGAGGGTGCGGCGGCAGCGAAAGCAGCTCTCCAGGCTGCCTCGGATGCAGCTGACACGGCGGCTCGTTCGATGGCCTCGGCTATCTCCATGCGACGGGCGTTGTGGCTTTCGCTGTCCGGGCTGTCAGTGGAATCCCAGTCCTTGATGCAAGACCTGCCATTTGATGGCAAAGCATTGTTTGCAGACCAGACAGACACTCGTCTGCACGGGATGAAGGACTCCCACACCACCCTGCAGACACTCGGTCTGTATGTCCCGCCAGCCAAGGACAAACCCAGATCGCAGCCCTCGGCTCCCACCGCAAGGGGCAGGTATGAGCCCCCGGCCAAGAGGCCTAGGGACCAGAGACACAGGTCACAGCTCCAGTGCCGTTCGGCCCCACGCCCTGGACCCTCGAAGGGCAAGAGGCGTTCTTGACTATTTGCGGGGGGCCACTTGGCCTGTTGCCAGGGGAACCCCCCCCCCCCAGTTAATAAAGTTGGTTTTTGGCAACCGTTTGTCAGCCTTCAGAGTGCATTGGTCCCATATAACGTCGGACTGGTGGGTCCTCAGTACCATTTCCGAGGGGTACAAGCTGCAGTTCGTTTCACCCCCACCGCACCATCCTCTGTCCCGGGGTGCCCCGGAGGACCCGGAGCACGCCCTCCTCCTAAGTCAGGAGGTGACGCGCCTCCTCACCCTAGGTGCGGTGGAGAGGGTACCTCAGGAATTCCGGGGCAAGGGGTTTTACTCCCGGTATTTCCTGATCCCGAAGGCGAAAGGCGGGCTCAGGCCCATCCTCGACCTGCGGAATCTCAACCAGTTTCTGGTTTGCTGCAAATTCCGTATGGTGTGCCTGGCCTCTATTGTCCCATCCCTGGTCCCGGGGGATTGGTTCACAGCCCTGGACCTCCAGGATGCGTACTTCCATATCCACATATTCGAGGGCCACAGGCGCTTCCTCCGCTTCCTGGTAGGGACAGACCACTACCAGTTCACGGCCTCTACTCTCTACGTCTCTCTACGGCCCCCAGGGTTTTCACCAAATGCATGGCGGCGGTCGCAGCCCACCTCAGGAGGAACGGGCTGCAGATCTTCCCCTACCTGGACGACTGGCTGCTCAAGGGCAAGTCTCGGTCCCAGGTGCAGGCGCAGATGGAATTCCTGCTAGACACCTGCACGAGCCTAGGCCTACTGGTAAACGAGGAAAAATCCACGTTAGTTTCGGTTCAGCGCATACACTTCATAGGGGCACTGTTAGACTCACTGGTGGCCATGGCCTCCCTCCCCCGGGACAGATTTGAGACGCTCAAAGCTCTCATCGCCTCGGTCACGGCCTTCCCTGTGACAATAGCACGGGTGTGCCTTCAAATCCTAGGCCATATGGCAGTATGCACCTCAGTGGTGCGACATGCTAGGCTCCGGATGAGGCCCCTCCAACTCTGGCTGGCCTCCCAGTATTCCCAGGCCAAGGACGGCCTGGACAAGGTCGTCACGTTGCCAACCAATGTAGTGGCCGACCTGCAATGGTGGTCCCTCCCGAGCAACATGCTTCAGGGTATCCCCTTCCGGGAGACCCCTCCCTCACTAGATCTGGTGTCGGATGCCTCGGACCTGGGATGGGGAGCCCATATGGGGGGCTTCAAAACCCAGGGCAGATAGTCATCCTCGGAATTATCCCAGGGCAGATAGTCATCCTCCCTAACATAAACGTTAGGGAGCTCAGAGCCTGGCGTGCGTAGCCTTCAGCCAACACCTAGGGGGAAAGATGGTCAGAGTCCTAACAGACAATACGACCGCGATGTACTATATCAACAGACAGGGAGCACGCGCTCACTGGCCTTGTGCCAGGAAGCCCAACTCCTGTGGGAGTTCTGTATAGCCCACGACATCCTCCTGAGGGCCTTTCACCTGCCCGGCAAGCGCAATACGCTCGCGGATCATCTAAGCAGGTTTTTCTCCCAACAACACGAGTGGTCTCTACACAGGGAGGTTGCCAGGCACCTCTTCCTACACTGGGGCACTCCCCAGGTAGATCTATTCGCCACCGCCCAGAATCGCCTGTGCCCACGATTCTGCTCCAAGGCGGGGGAGGGCGAAGGGGCGATATCAGATGCGTTCCTGATTCCATGGTCGGACCGCATGTTCTACACCTTCCCACCTTTTCCCCTGATAGGCAAGGTCCTAAAGAAGGTGAAGGTGGACGGGGCGCGGATTATGCTCATAGCCCCGGATTGGGCCTGTCAGCATTGGTACGGGACCCTCCTGCAGCTTTTAGTGGCCCCCCTCACAGGCTGCCGCTTCGGCCGGACCTCCTCTCCCAGGAGGGAGGATGTCTCCTCCATCCCAACCTGGCCGCTCTCCACTTGACGGCGTGGCTACTCCATGGTTAAATGAGGAGGAGGGGAGGTGTTCGGAGGGTGTTAGACAGGTCCTCCTAGAGAGCAGGAAGCCGTCCACACGTCGAACCTACCGGGCAAAATGGTATCGGTTCTCCAGGTGGGCAGGGGAGAAGGGGGCTTCCCCCTCCTCCGCATCTCTCCAACTCATCCTTGATTACCTCCTGTCCCTTAGGACCCAAGGGCTGGCGCCCTCCTCGGTCAGGGTGCACCTGGTGGCCATCTCGGCCTTCCACCCCCCGGTGCAGGGCTACTCAGTGTTTTCACACCACATGACGTCCCGGTTTCTAAAAGGTCTGGATCGGGCCTTCCCTTATGCTAGACCCCCAGTCCCGCTCTGGGACCTGAACCTAGTGCTCTCCCGCCTCACAGGGCCCCCTTTCGATTCCTTGGCCATGTGTTTTTGGTCCCACTTATTGTGGAAAGTGGCATTCCTGGTGGCTATCACCTCAGCCCGCCAGGTCTCGGAGCTCAGGGCCCTGACCTCTGAACTGCCGTATACGGTCTTCCATAGGGATAAGGTCCAGCTCCGCCCGCACCCGGCTTTTCTGCCGAAGGTAGTCTCGGCTTTTCACATAGATCAGGACATTTTCCTCCCGGTCCTCTGTCCTAAGCCCCATTCCTCCAGTGAGGAACAGCACCTGCACATGCTAGATGTGTGTAGAGCACTGGCTTTTT
Source organism: Terrapene triunguis (assembly GCF_002925995.2). Taxonomy (NCBI): domain Eukaryota; kingdom Metazoa; phylum Chordata; order Testudines; family Emydidae; genus Terrapene; species Terrapene triunguis. The sequence goes on from NW_020664782.1 coordinate 695,878, forward strand.
ACCTGGACAGAACCAGGCCATTTAGGAAATCCCCCCCCCCCCCCCCCAAGCTGTTTATTGCATCGGCCGAGCACACGAGGGGGCGACCGGTTTCCACCCAGCGGATTTCCTGCTGGATCACCTCGTGCATACGCACGTGTTACGACCTGGCAGGGGTTCCCCCACCTCCTATAGTGAAGGCTCATTTGACCAGAGCTCAGGCCTCGTCAGCAGCCTATGTGGCTCATGTCCCTATTCAGGACATATGTAGGGCTGCTATGTGGTCACACCTTTTCATCGCACTATGCGATCGTCTCCCAAGCAAGGGATGACGCCGGGTTTGGTAGGGCGGTGCTCCGCCCGGGTAACCCTTAACACTTATCATTCAGAACTCCTACCCACCTCCGTCAGGTGTAGCTTGGAGTCACCTACTGTGGAATACACAGGAGCAATCACTCGAAGAAGAAAGGACAGTTACCTGTTCCGTAACTGGCGTTCTTCGAGATGTGTTGCTCAGGTGTATTCCACACCCCGCCCTCCTTCCCCTCTGTCGGAGTTGTCTGGCAAGAAGGAACTGAGGGTGGTGGGAGCACGCAGCCCCCTTTATGGCGCGATATAGAGGCGCCACTCCAGGGGTCGCAGCGGCATTCCCCCAGTACGGGTACTGCTAAGGGGAAAACTTCTGGCACCGGTGCACGGGGTGAGCACGCACACCTACTGTGGAATACACCTGAGCAACACATCTCGAAGAACGCCAGTTACGAAACAGGTAACTGTCCTATCCTGTGGTGCTCAAACTCTGCCAGCAGCAGCCTTTCTCTTGCCAGAGTTAGAACATCTGCAGGCTGTATCTTCCTTGTGGAGTTTGCAGATGCTCCAGGAGCAAATTTTTGTGCTTGCAGGCTCCATTAACAAAGCTGGCGAAGCTTATAAATGCCAAGACAGTCACTTCAATGCAAGGAGTTTGTAGGCTCTTCAAGTCTGTTAGATCTGTATTTGTCTCTTTTAAAATGACTCTATTAACAGCTACAGTAGCCAAGGGAGGGCAGCGTTTTTACTCCAACTCTCAGGCTATACCTGATTTCAAGAATAAATTAACATTTTGCATAAAGATTCAGTAACCCTGCCTTCCCAAACGAGATGTGGGGCCTTGCAGTCAACATGCTCAGAGATCTCCCAGAGGTCCTGAAGCAAAGCGAGGGAGTACCGGAACAGATGGGTCATAGGTTTAAGGTAAAACACAAATGAGAATGACTTTCTCAGGCTGCTTTGTACACCATAAAGAATCAAAAACTGTCCCAGTCCCAATGTCAGAAAGCCTACAAGGAATGGAAGATGATGGGAGGGATCAGCAGGAAAGCTACCTCTTGAAGGTCAGAAAGTGGAGGGCTAAAGTGAGAACTGCCAAAAGCCAAGCAGAGTAGGACCTTGCAAAGGAGATTAAAACCAATAGTAAAAAGTTCTATAGTCATATAAATAAAAAGAAAACAAGGAAAGATGTGGGACTGCTAAGCACTGAGGATGGGGTGGAGATAAAAGACAATCTAGGCCTAAACAAACACTTTACCTTAGTTTTTAATAAGGGTAATGAAGAGCCTAAGGTTAGTGGCAGGGTGGCTAATGGGAACAAGGATATGGAGGTAGAAATTACCACATCTGAGGTGGAAGTCAACAGCGAATGGGACTAACTGGGGGGGAGTGCCTGGATAATCTTCATTCAAGAATATTAAAGGAACTGGCACATAAAATTGCAAGGATTTTTAATGAATCTGTAAACTCAGGTGTTGTACCCTATGGCTGGAGAGCTGCTAATATAGTTCCTATTTTTAAGAAAGGGGGAAAGAAGTGATCCAAGAAACCACAGGCCTGTTAGTTTAATCTCAATTGTATTCAAGGTCTTGGAACAAATTTTGAAAGAGAAAGTAGTTAAGGACATAGAGGTAAATGGTAATTGGGATAAAATACAACATGGTTTTACAAAAGGTAGATCGTGCCAAACCACCCTGATCATCTTCTTTGACAAGATAACTAATTTTTTAGACAAAGGAAATGCAGTAGATCTAATCTATCTGGATTTCAGTAAGGCGTTTGATACAATATCACATGGAAATCATTAGTTAAATTGGAGAAGATGGGGGTTAATATGAGAACTGAAAGGCGGATAAGGATCTGGTTAAAGGGGAGACTACGAGTCATGCTGAAAGGTGAACTATCAGGCTGGAGGGAGGTTACTAGAGGAGTTCTTCAGGGGGTCAATCTTGGGACCAATCACATTTAACATTTTTATTAATGACCTTGGCACAAAAAGTGGGAGTGTGCAAATAAAAATTGTGAATGACGCAAAGTTGGGAGGTGTTGCCAATATGGAGGAGGACCAGAATATAATACAAGAAGATCTGGACGACCTTGTAAACTAGAGAAATGGGATGAAATTTAATAATGTAAAGTGCAAGGTCATGTCCTTCAGGACTAACAACAAGAATTTTTTCTATAAGCTGGTGACTTATCAGTTGGAAGTGGTGGAGGAGGAGAAAGAGCTGGGTGTATTGGTTGATCACAGGATGATTATAAGCCAACAATGTGATGTGGTTGTGAAAAAGGCTAATGCAGTCCTAGGATGTATCAGGCGAGGTATTTCCAGTAGAGACAGGGAAATGTTACTGCCATTATACAAGGCACTGGTGAGACCTCATCTGGAATAGTGTGTGCAATTCTGGTCTCCCATGTTTAAGAAAGATGAATTCAAACTAGAACAGGTGCAGAGAAGGGCTACTAGGATGCTCTGAGGAATGGAAAACCTATCTTACAAGAGGAGACTCGAAGAGCTTGGCTTGTTTAGCATAACCAGAATAAGGCTGAGGGGAGATATGATTGCTCTCCATAAATACCAGGGAGGGAGAGGAGTTATTTAAGTTCCGTGCCAATGTGGACACAAGAACAAATGGCTATAAACTGACCATCAACAAGTTTAGGTTTGAAATTAGAGGAAGGTTTCTAACCATCACAGGAGTGAATTTCTGGAGCAGCTTCCAAAGGGGTGCAGTGGGGGCAAAAATCCTAATGGGCTTGAAGACTGAGCTTGATAAATTTATAGAGGGGATGCTTTGATGAGGTTGCCTATGATGGCATGTGGCCCATTGGTGACTGCTAGCAAATCTCCCCCGTGGCTGGTGATGGGACACTAGATGGGGAGGGCTCTAAGTTACTACAGAGAATTCTTTCCCAGGTGTTTGGCTGCTGGGTCTTGCTCACATGCTCAGGGTCTAACTGATGGCCATATCTGGGATCAGGAAGGAATTTTCCCCTGGGTCAGATTGGCAGAGACCCTGAGGGTTTTTCGCCGCCTTTTGCAGCATGGAGCACAGGTCACTTGCTGATTTAAACTAGTGTAAATGGTGGATTCTCTGTAACTTGAAGTCTTTAAATAATTCTTTGAGGACATCAGTAACTCAGCCAGAGGTTATGGTTTTATTACAGGAGTGGGTGGGTGCAGTTCTGTGGCCTGCAATGTGCAGCAGGTTCGACTAGATGAACATGATGGTCCCTTCTGACCTTGGGGTCTATGAGTCTGAATCTCCAACACCTTAGCAGGCACATATTCACACATACTCGCGTGTGCGGCTTTTGGTAGTAATGTGTCAAGTTCAAAGGCAGGGTGCTCACCCACCGTGCACTGATATCTCATCTTAACCTCGAGCCTATTGTTAGATGTGTATAACAGGATATGCCGTGTGGTTCAATCTGTGATCAGCTGGACTGTTGAGTGGGGAAGCGAGAAGGTTACTGTTTTTTATTTTTTAGTGATTTTGTGACTTTACCTGGAATTCAGATATTTTAAACTGATGCATGATCTTGACTGAATTACTAAGCTGTGGGCTGAATGAGTGAGAATGCACTTTAAAACCAGTTTCCCATCCACAACACAATAAACTTGCAAGTTTGCTTTTCTCTTCTGACTTTAATAAAGTGTTCTTAAGTCAGTCACTCTACCCCTTGGGAGCACTTGGACTTGCTACAGTAACACACACGTTAATCTGTTACCATTTTGTAGTATAACTCTCCCAATGCAGTTTCATACAGGTTGCATCTAAAGTGCTTCCACCACATGCAAGGGAAGGAGCTATTTCCAGCAGCAGGTTGTGGTGTGAGATGGAGAGCCCTGAGGCACAAGGTGGTTGGTGAAGGAGGAAGCTGCAGAGCTGACTATTATGCTTGTAGTCGTGGGACAGAAGAGGCTGGTTCAAGCAGAGGTACCTGATGCTCCCGCATCTCAGCATGTTGAGGCAGAGCTGGCATTTGGGGCCCACAACCCCGGACTTGTGTGGACATTCTGCATGTCAGAACTAGCAAGCTGTCCATGCCTTTCTCTTGCCACACAAAGCCATGTAGCTGGTGCACTTGCCAGTCTTCACTTGCAACCCTCCCATTTCCTCTGAACTGCAGGGAGCCTGGCCCCTGAGCCAAATGCTGCTGCTGCCATTCCTGGAATGTTTCTAACTTGTGAACTTTGCCATGTACAAGGGCTTCTCATTCCTCTTCACCCAGGACAAAGGCTGCAGTGTGTTCCCAAGGCAAACAGGGCAGACAGAGGGGCCTTAGGCATGATACTGCCTGGAGGAGGCCACAACAAGGGCTCTTTGTGAAGACAGGCTAGGCTGGTGCAATCCGGCCTTTGCACATCTGGACCTTTAAAAACAATTACAGGAACAGCTTAAAAAGCTTCTTGTGCCTTTGAGCTGGCACTTGGCTTCATCTCTGTCCTGACGACGAGGGGAGCCTGCATCTTGCATTCAGAGGACCCTGCGAGCATAGAGGCTGGTGACCTCCCTGTAGGAATGGAGAGAGAGAGAGGAGGCTGTGAAACCAGCTGCTCCCAATGCACCTCGTTCTAGTGGCTCTGGCACTTAACCATGGCATCTCCTCGGATAGGCAGGTGTCTGATATGGAAGGCATTGGTGCTTGAGCCAGGCCTTGGGGCAGTGGGTGTCCGTTCAAAGGGCTGAGGAAGGAGACTACAGAACTGTCGCTAGGCTGGAGTGTCATAGATGTGCCCATGATACTCAGCTCTATTTGTCACTCTCAGGGGTTTTAGGTACAGGTTAACTGGAGGGTGATGGCCTGGCAGTACCGCCTACTCTGAGTGCACCCAGCAAAGTGCTGTTCCATCTGTGCAGGCAAGTCATCCTTCCTTGTGATCAGTGGGATCAAAGGCTGCTGATGGATCTACTCAATGTGCATCCCTTTCCCTCGTCCTTTCTGGAAAGATCCACTGTCTCCATCCCAAACGAGGTCTGAAACTATCCTGCTAGGACTAGCAGGTCTGCAATCCAAGGACAGTTGGAGTGGCCCCATCACAGCCATGTGCTTGCCCTTTCCACGCACCAGCCTGTCTCAAAAAGCCTCTTAAGGAGAAAGTTAATGTTCTCATGTGGCTTCTTGAGCAAAGGTCAGTGGTGACAGCTTGTCTTCTCCATGGGCATTAACACACCTCACCAGTGCCAAGTCTGGCATCTCAGGGAAGGTCTACGCTACTGCTTAAGTCGATAAAACTTACGTTGCTTAGGGGTGTGAAAGACACCTCCCGAGTGACCCAAGTTAGTGACCTAAGCACTGTCCATGCTGGTGCTGTCGGTGGGAGATGCTCTCCCGTTTGCAAAGAGTGTCCTCACCAGACACGCTACAGCGACACAGCTGTGCTGATGTGGCCCTTCTAGTGTAGCCCTGCCCTGACTGGCAACTACCAGCCATGGACAGGGCTCCTCTTGTAGAAGATTAGCTGGTTGCAGTTCCCAAAGCATATCCAAAACTGCTGTCAGAGAAACTGGGTGGAAAAGCCGATGAGTGTAGAAGGTGCCTTCCACTCCCTGTCCTATAACCCAGTCACTGCAAAATAACTGGACAGCTCCTGACACCCATGCACTCTGCACTCATTCATGGGTGTATGCAGGTTAACGGGCCAGCCCACAACCTAGGACTCTTCTATTGGTCTGGACTTCACTAATCCTATGGCCAGGAAGAAATTCTGCCACAGCCTGGGAAACCATTTCTCTGATAATTGATGAAACTTCCCTAGGGTGTTGCAGCCTTTCTTGCACGCTGCTTCATTGGTCTCTGGCCACCCATAACCTGTGGTGACCAGTGAAGGGGCTGCTTCACACGCACAGACAATGCAGTCTTAACTGCCCTCTCTGATTGATGGAATTTAAGGCCAGAAAAGACCATTGTGCTCATCTAGTCTGATCTCGTATGTAACACAAGCCACTGACTGCCACTCGGGGACTCCTGCTTCTGGCTGCATAAATTCTCGTTGAGCTAGTGCATATCTTCTAGAAAGGCACCCGATGCTAATGTAAAGACTTCAAATGATGGAGAATGCCCATGTCCCTAGGTAAGTTGTTCCAGTGGTTTATTACCTTCACTGCTTAAAGTTGCGCCTTATGTCTAATCTGTATTTCTTTCTTCTGCTTTCAGCCACTGGATCATGTTCTCCCTTTGTCTGCAAATTAAAGAGCAGTATGCACACATACACAATGGGAAATGACTGCCTAGAAGGAGTACTGCTGAAAGGGATCTGGGGGTCTTAGTGGATCACAAGCTAAATATGAGTCAACAGTGTAACACTGTTGCAAAAAGAGCAAACATCATTCTGGGATGTATTAGCAGTATTGTAAGCAAGACACAAGAAATAATTCTTCTGCTCTACTCTGCGCTGATTATGCCTCAGCTGGAGTATTGTGTCCAGTTCTGGGCGCCACACTTCAGGAAAGATGTGGACAAATTGGAGAAAGTCCAGAGAGGAGCAACAAAAATGATTAAAGGTCTGGAAAACGTGACCTATGAGGGAAGATTGAAAAAATTGGGCTTGTTTAGACTGGAGAAGAGAAGACTGAGAGGGGACATAAGTTTTCAAGTACATAAAAGGTTGTTACAAAGAGGAGGGAGAAAAATTGTTCTTAACCTCTGAGGATAGGACAAAAAGCAATGGGCTTAAATTGCAGCAAGGGCAGTTTAGGTTGGACATTAGGAAAAACTTCTTAACTGTCAGGGTGTTGAAGCACTGGAATAAATTGCCTAGGGAGGTTGTGGAATCTCCATCATTGGGAATTTTAAGAGCAGGTTGAATAAACACCTGTCAGGGATGGTCTAGATAATACTTAGTCCTGCCTTGAGTGCAGGGGACTGGACTAGATGACCTCTCGAGGTCCCTTCCAGTTCTATGATGATTCTATGCAATCAGATCTTCTCCCTGTGTAGATGCTCGCAGATAGTGAGCAAGCCACCTCTTAGTCTTCTCCTTAAATTGAGCTTTAAAGATTGAGGTTGTTTAGTCTCTTGCTGTAAGGCAGGTTTTCCAGACCTCAAATCAGTCTTCATAATTCTTCTATGGTGTCCCTAGCCTCTGTTTGCCAGAAACTGGGAATGGGCGATGGGGCATTTGCCTCTGTCAGAAGACAGGATAGTGGGCTAGATGGACCTTTGGTCTGACCCAGTATGGCCGTTCTTATGTTCTCCAGTTTGTCCACATCCTCTTTGATGTGTGGACACAAGAAGAGGGTGCAGTATCCAGCAATGGTCTCATTAATGCTGTATGTAATGGTTATTCCACATTCCTGTTCTACTTGATATTCCCATTTTTACAACTGAGAATCTCATTAATCCTTTTAATCACAGGATTGCACTGAGAGCTCATCTTCACTTGGCTTCCACTATGATCCCCAGGTCCTTTACTCTGCTGCTGCTGTCTAGGATGTAGTCCCCACCCTAGAAGACTGTCCTACACTCTTTGTACATAGGTGTATTTGGCTGTATTAAAACTCATTTGAATGAGCCCAGGTTACCGTGTGATCTAGACTCACTCTTCAGAAATTACCTGTCACTATTTACCACTCCTCCAGTTTTTTGTCATCTGCAGATTTTACCAGAAAGGATTGTATTTTATTTTTCCAGGAAACTGATGGCTCTTGAATGACACTGGGCCAAGTATAGATCCCTGTGGGACCCCACTGGAAACACCGTGATAGGATGTTTCCTTTGAGGTGTCTTAGCAGTTTTTAATCCACTTTTAATATGGGCTACATTGATTTTTGTATACTGCTAATTTTATAATCAGAATATCATGCAGGACTAGGCCAAATGCCCTGCAGAAGTCTAAATACACTGTCTATACAGCTAACTTTATCAACTAAAGGTGTAATCACCCTTAAAAATGACAGTTTGTTTGACAAGACCTATTTTCCCTAAAACTATCCCAAGTTGCATTAATACCACTGCAATCTTTTAATTCTTCACTGATTGCATCTCACATCAGCCTTGGCATGATTTTACCTGGGACTGATGTCAGGCTAACTGAACTGCAGTTACCGGGGTCATCCCTTTTACCCTTTATGTGTACTGGCAGAACATTAGCTTCTTCTTCGAGTGCTTGCTCATATCCATTCCAGTTAGGTGTGTGCGCGCCGCGTGCACGATCGTCGGAAGATTTTTACCCTAGCAACACCCGGTGGGTCGGCTGTGGAGCCCCCTAGAGTGGCGCCGTTATGGCGCTGGATATATACCCCAGCCGACCCAGCGCCCCCTCAGTTCCTTCTTACCGCCCCTGACGGTCGTTGGAACTGTGGAGCGCGGCTTAGCTGATCTCCACACTCCCTAGCTTTTCATTGTTCTTGTTATATTTAGTTATATAGATAGTTGTTCAAGTTAGTTAGTAGTTAGTGTATAGTGTATATATATATAGTTGTAAGTTGTTATCGGGGGTTTAGGGGGTGTTTTTCCCCTTTTCCCCCCGGCGCACAGCCGGGCCCATGCCCAAGGCTCCTGGCTTTAAGCCGTGCGCGTCCTGCGGGAAGCACATGCCAACTAGCGACCCGCATAGTTCTTGCTTGAAGTGCCTGGGAGAGACTCATCCAGCAGATAAGTGCCCTATCTGCAAGGCCTTCAAGCCGAGGACAAGGAAGGAGCGGGACTTTAGGCTCCGACAGCTCCTCATGGAGGCGGCTCTGAGTCCGGATCCTCCCTCGGCGCGCCCTGTCCCTTCCACCCCGGAGACCTTCGCTACCGCGAGAGACCTGATCGCCCTCACTGAGCCGGCGCCGTCGCAACTCCCGGCACCGGTAGCCCCACGTGTGCTGCAGTCTAGAGGGAAACCTGCCCTGGTGCGCCCACCGTCGCCAGCACAACCCTCTCGGCACCGCTCCAGATCCCGAAGCAGGTCCCGACGCCGCTCTGAGTCCCGGCGCCGAGTGTCACCTCGGCACCGGTCGTACTCGCGGCCCAGATCTTCCTCGCGGCGCCGCTCAACATCCCGGCACCGCCGTGACGACCGGCACCGATCGGGGTCGAGGCGCAGCTCCCGGCACCGGTATGAGCGCCACTCGGGCTCGAGAGGCCGCTCCCGGTACCACGCCTCCTCCAGATCGTCGTCCCGTTCCAGATCGGGATCCCGGCACCGGAGGGACTATCGGCACCGGTCCAGGTCCTGGCACCGTTCGCCGGAACCGCACAGGGACAGGTCCCCTTACGGTCGGCACCGATCGGCACCGTACCATCCGGTGCCGACGGCATCGGCTTCGGCACCGCCGTGGCCATCGAGATCGGCGTCGCGGTCCTCTGAGACAGTGGAGCCCGGCCACCTGCAGGAGACCGACGACCCGATACAAGGACCTGCGCATTGGTCCTTCTGGACTCCTTGGGCCTACCACCAAGCACAAGGAGCTCCCCTATCGGCCTCCCGCTCTGGCCGTTCGGAGCCTAGGGCCCCAGAGTCCACCATCTCCCGCCCTCCTCCAAGGGACGTGGAGGCTCCAGTGCCCGCACCTGCAGAGGCCCTGGACCAGGGGGCAGGAGATGCCCAACACCAGGAACACCTGGAGCAGGATCAACCATTGGACCCCTTGCCACCGGGGGTATCCTCCTCGTCCTCTCCTGATGAGGCCGTAGCGGGCACGTCTACCATCGGGCCGCCTCCGATAGACCTTCGGGCCCATCAGGACCTGCTGCGGCGCATGGCTCGCAATCTGGACCTACAGGTGGAGGAGATTGCGGAGGTCCATGACCCAATAGTCCAGATCATTTCAGCAGATGCTCCTTCCAGGGTGGCATTACCGCTGGTCCGCACCATCCAGGCCAACGCCACCACTATCTGGCAGACCCCGGCCTCTATTCCGCCCACGGCCAGAGGGGTTGAGAGAAAGTACTTCGTGCCTTCCCGGGAACATGAGTATCTGTACACTCACCCCCAACCGTGCTCACTGGTGGTGTCATCAGTCAATGCACGGGAGCGCCATGGCCAGCAGGCTGCTGCGCCCAAATCGAAGGACGCTAAGCGCTTCGATTTGTTCGGACGCAAGGTTTATTCTGCTGGCGGACTGCAATTGCGGGCAGCGAACCAGCAGGCGCTCCTCAGCCGCTACGGCTTCAATATGTGGTCCTCGATGGGGAAATTTAAAGAACTGGTTCCCCAGGACTCGAGGGACGAGTTCGGGGCCCTGGTAGAGGAGGGCAAGCGGGTGGCATGCACCTCCCTACAGGCGTCCCTTGATATAGCGGACTCGGCCGCTAGGACCCTGGCTTCCGGGATAGCAATGCGCCGAATCTCCTGGCTCCAGGTGTCGGGCTTGCCTCCGGAACTGCAGCAGACCCTGCAGGACCTACCATTCGAGGGACAGGGCCTCTTTTCAGAGAAAACAGACTCGAGGCTCCAAAACCTTAAGGACTCTCGAACAATGATGCGCTCCCTGGGGATGCATGTCCCAGGGCCTCAGCGCAGGCCCTTCAGGCCGCAGCCTCAGCGGTTCTACCCTCCCCCGCCTCGTCCAAGACAGGACTTCGCTAGGAGGCGGGGTCGAGGTGGTAGGCGAAGGTCGACCGGCCCGCAAACCGGTCAAAACCAGGGCCAACCTAGGCCACCTTCTGGGCCTAGGCAAGCCTTTTGAAGGTGCGGTCGAGGACGGCACCTTAGCCACTTTCCAGGATCCGGTTCCCCCCTTCCGGGATCGCCTCTCCCGTTTCCACCGTGCTTGGTCCCGTATAACCTCGGACCGTTGGGTCCTTCGCACGGTGGAGAGGGGATACGCCCTCCAGTTTTCCTCGCCCCCCCCCCTTCCACTCCCCCTCCCTGTCCCTCTTCAGGGACCCTTCTCACGAGCAACTCCTTACACAGGAGGTTCTTGGGCTCCTCGCTATGGGGGCCATAGAGGAGGTTCCATCGGAGCTAAGGGGCAGGGGGTTTTACTCCCGCTACTTCCTGATACCCAAGTCAAAAGGGGGTCTAAGGCCCATCTTAGACTTGCGTGGACTCAACAAATTCATAGTAAAGTTGAAGTTCCGCATGGTGTCATTGGGGACCATCATCCCTTCACTGGATCCTGGAGACTGGTTCGCCGCCCTCGACATGAAGGACGCTTATTTTCACATAGCAATTTACCCGCCCCACAGACGTTTCCTGCGATTCGTGGTAAACAGGGTACACTACCAATTCGCAGTCCTTCCCTTCGGCTTGTCCTCGGCTCCCAGGGTGTTCACGAAGTGTCTGGCAGTCGTCGCGGCCTTCCTCCGTCGACAAGGGATACAACTGTTCCCGTACTTGGACGACTGGCTGGTACGCGGCCGCACCAGAGGCCAAGTGCAGGCTCATGTCCACATAGTGACAAACACTTTCCACGAGCTGGGCATTCTACTCAACAGAGAGAAGTCCACTCTAGTACCAACTCAGAGGATAGAGTTCATTGGAGCAATCCTCGACTCCAGACATGCCCGAGCCGCACTGCCAGACAGCCGATTTCATACCATCTCAAGCGTCATTCAACGTCTCAGGGCCTTTCCAATTACCACCATAAGAACATGCCTTGTCCTTCTGGGCCACATGGCCTCGTGTACATACGTAACCAGGCACGCCAGACTGCGACTTCGCCCACTGCAGGCTTGGGTGTCATCGGTCTACCGTCCTCATCGAGACGACCTGAACATGGTGGTCACGGTTCCGGCCTCGGTCTTGGCCTCTCTCGCCTGGTGGACGGATCGCACAGCGGTCTGTGCAGGAGTACCCTTTCACGCCCCGCAGCCCTCCCTCCACCTAGTTACGGACGCTTCATCTCTAGGCTGGGGCGCTCACCTGGGGGAGCACCATACCCAAGGCCTGTGGTCCGCGTCCCAACTAGCCCTGCACATCAACGTCCGAGAGCTGATGGCGGTGCGCCTGGCTTGCCAGGCTTTCCTCAACTTCCTACAGGGCCGTTGCGTGCTGATTCTCACCGACAACACCACGGCCATGTTTTACATCAACAAGCAAGGCGGAGCTCGCTCATCTCCCCTATGCCAAGAGGCCATTCGCCTGTGGGAATTCTGCATCGCCCACTCGATTCATCTCACGGCGTCATTCCTTCCTGGAGTCCAGAATACGCTGGCGGACCGTCTCAGCAGGTCCTTCCAGACGCACGAGTGGTCGATTCGCCCGGACATCATTTATTCCATCTTCCAAAGGTGGGGGTTTCCCCAGATCGACCTGTTCGCGTCTCGGGCCAACAGGAAGTGCCAGGCATTCTGCTCCCTACACGGGCGAGCCCCGGGCTCTCGGTCAGACGCCTTCCTCATGGCATGGAAAGACCATCTGTTCTACGCCTTTCCTCCATTCCCGCTGGTCCACAGGGTGCTGCTCAAGATCCGCAGGGACCATGCACGGGTAATTCTAGTTGCTCCCGCTTGGCCGAGACAGCACTGGTACACCACACTGCTGGAGCTGTCAGTACAGAGGCCCATCACGCTCCCCTTGACTCCGGATCTCATCTCTCAGGACCACGGCCGGCTGTGTCACCCCGACCTGCGGTCACTCCACCTCACGGCGTGGATGCTTCATGGTTGAGTCGGACAGAGCGGCAATGCTCCCAGGCCGTCCAACAGGTCCTGCTGGGAAGTAGAAAGCCCTCTACGCGGACCACTTATTTAGCCAAGTGGAAGAGGTTTTCCTGTTGGTGTGAGCAACGAGCTACGTCTCCCGCGCAGGCTCCTATCCCCTTGATACTGGAATACCTTCTGTCCCTAAGACAGCAAGGCTTGGCGACATCCTCAATTAGGGTTCACCTCGCCGCCATTTCCGCTTTCCACCCAGGAGAACTCACGTCCTCGGTCTTCTCTAACCCGATGGTCGTTAGATTCCTCAAGGGCTTAGACCGGCTGTACCCACAGCAGCGACAGCCGGTTCCGACGTGGAACCTCAACCTCGTCCTCTCCAGGCTCACAGGGCCTCCGTTTGAACCATTGGCGACCTGCTCACTCCTGTACTTATCCTGGAAGACAGCCTTCCTCGTAGCCATCACCTCAGCACGACGCGTCTCGGAACTCAGGGCACTGACATCCGAGCCCCCTTACACGGTGTTCCACAAGGACAAGGTGCAGCTTCGCCCCCACCCTGCCTTTCTTCCGAAGGTGGTGTCACCTTTCCACGTAAACCAAGATATATTTCTTCCGGTCTTCCATCCGAAACCGCACGCTACTCGTCAAGACCAACGTCTACATTCTTTGGACGTTCGCAGGGCCCTGGCTTTCTACATTGACCGTACAAAGCCATTTAGGAAAACGACGCAACTCTTCGTTGCGGTGGCCGACCGGATGAAAGGCTCACCGGTCTCTTCACAGTGCCTGTCCTCTTGGATTACATCCTGCATTCGTGCTTGCTACGACCTGGCCGGTGTACCGACGCCACGTCTCACTGCTCATTCCACGAGGGCCCAGGCCTCCTCGACTGCCTTTCTGGCTCAAGTACCAATCCAGGACATTTGTAAAGCTGCAGTGTGGTCTTCGGTCCACACATTTGCTACTCACTATGCGCTGGTGCAACAATCCAGAGACGATGCTGCTTTCGGGTCAGCGGTTCTGCACACAGCAATGTCTCACTCCGACCCCGCCACCTAGGTGGGGCTTGGGAGTCACCTAACTGGAATGGATATGAGCAAGCACTCGAAGAAGAAAAGACGGTTACTCACCGTTGTAACTGTTGTTCTTCGAGATGTGTTGCTCATATCCATTCCAAACCCGCCCCCCTTCCCCACTGTCGGAGTAGCCGGCAAGAAGGAACTGAGGGGGCGCTGGGTCGGCTGGGGTATATATCCAGCACCATAACGGCGCCACTCTAGGGGGCTCCACAGCCGACCCACCGGGTGTTGCTAGGGTAAAAATCTTCCGACGATCGTGCACGCGGCGCGCACACACCTAACTGGAATGGATATGAGCAACACATCTCGAAGAACAACAGTTACAACGGTGAGTAACCGTCTTTTTTTTCAAGTCATCTGGAACTTCCCCTGTGTTTCAAGGGTTATTAAAAATAAATGTCTAATGCTTCAGAGAGCTCATCTGCCAATTATTTTAGTACTGTGGGGTGCAAGTTATTCTGGTCCTGCAGACTTAAACATTTTTCGCTTCAGTAGCTGCTATTTAACATCCTGTTTGGTTACGGTTAGAATAGGAAATATAGAGGTTAGAGGTTTATTTCAGGAGTAGGTGGGTGAGGTTCTGTGACTTGCAATGTGCAGGAGGTCAGACTGGATGATCATGATGGTCCCTTAAAGTCTGATTCTACTGTTAGAATGGGAAGTATTTCATTATCTTTGTAAGAGATGAATATAACATCCAGCTTCCATGTTCCTACCCTCAGAAGTCTTCAGTAGTATCTTAACCAGTCCCAACCCTTTCTCAGAGATTAATAGATTTTAAGGCCAGAATGGCGACCAATATGATGAGTCTGATCTCCTGCATAATCCAGGCAAAAGAAATGCACCGAGTAAACTTGGCATAAAGAGTTATGTCTCTTTTAGAAAGAGATCAGCCTTAATTTCAAGTGATGGAGAATCCACCACATTCCTACGTACATTTGTTCCAATGGTTAAACCCCCTCACTGTTGAAAACGTGCATTATTTCTAGTCTGAATTTGCATCGCTTCAGCTTCCAGCCATTGGATCTTGTTCTGCATTTTTCTGCGAGATCAGAGCCCCCTACTATCAAAGCAGAACACTTGACAGGACAGTCTTGAAAGACACCTATTTTCATGTTTTTGATCTCTCTCACTGACTCCTCCACTGGCTTATACAAGGGGAGGTCTCTACCCGCTAACGTTGACCCATTGTGTCCTTTCTGTAGCAACAAGTTTTCACCAAATGTCTGACCGTCATAGCTATTTTTCTCAGATGTAAGGTGTCTTGGGCCTGTATCTAGACTTGAGCTCTGAGGAAATGCATACATAGTTCCAGTCCTGGGAACTTTGTATAAAACAAGGATAGTTCACTTTCATCCCTGCACGAACAGCGGGGACATTGGAACCCCGATAGACCCCAGACTTGCAAAGTTTTCTGAAAGAGGATGAGTTCCTTGTGCAGCTGGATGACTCCTTTCACCTGGCTACGGCTGTGGCCTGTGTGGGGCAGGCATCTCCCTTTTCTACACTGAGCACCTGCAACACTGGGGCTCAGGACATTTAAGATGCTTCACTGTTAAAGTGGAAGGAAGAACATAACTGTCAGGCCGTTCCTTTCTCCCCTGCTCTGCTATGCGCAGTAACTACCCCAGATGGGGCTGAGGTGCTCCTTCAGGGTGGTTGAACTCTGCAGTGGATGAGGCTCAACATCAGTGCACTGGAGCTGAGAGCTGTTTGTCCGACCTGCCAGACTTTCTCCCTCTGATCATATCCAAATCTGACGTACTTCTGGCAGGCCACAGAGGGGGCACTACACCAAGTGCCAAGGAGCAGTCTGCTCTAGCCAGCTGTGGCAGGGAGTTTTCCTGTTCAGTGTCCACCACTGGGTCGCTCCGATGTCTCATATGTCGGAGAAGGCAATACTGGGACAGGTATTTACACTCAACAGCACAAGTGCGCTATCAAGATCTCCTGACTTGCTTTGTCTGTTGTCAGGGGATAAATTCCACCAGGCATAATGCCAGTTGTTGCCAGTCCTGCTCCAGCAGTGAACAAGACCCAAGTCACTGACTTTTCTTTCTCCCTCTGGCCTGGGGTCAGGAGTTCAGCGTGTTCCCTCTGATTCCACTCAGGGGGGAAGTCTTTCTCCAGAAGTCTGTCAGGATGGAACCAAGATTCTTCTTCGAGTGATTGCTCATGTGTATTCCACTATAGGTGTGCGTGCACCGGTGCCGGAAGTTTTTCCCTTAGCAGTACCCGTACTGGGGGAGCACCGCTGCGACCCCTGGAGTGGCGCCTGTATATCGCGCCAAAAAGGGGGCTGCCTGCTCCCCCCACCCTCAGTTCCTTCTTGCTGCCAGTGAAGGTAGTCGGAACTTCTGCTCCAGCCTTGGCTGCAGCGGTTATAGCCTTAGTGGTATCCCTTTTGTGAGTGAACGTTTTTCTCTAGTTCTTAGCCTGGCTCGGGGCATGCCCCGTGGCCCAGGCTTCAACTCGTGCGACTCTTGTTGCAATCCTATGCCCAGAAGTGATCCACACTCCCAGTGTCTTCGCTGTCGGCGAGGCTCACATCAGTGAGCGTTGCAAGATCTGTAGGTCGTTTAAGCCTCTGACGAAGCGAGAACGTGAGATCTGACTCCAGGCCCTCTCTATGGAGTCGGCACTGGCCCCGACACTGATGCGTCGACCCGACCTGGCGCAGGGCACCGCGTCTTCGGTGCGCAGTGATGCACCATCTACCAGTCGGCACCGCTCCCGGCTAAGAAGCAAGGGAAGACCCAGCGGCGCCGAGATAAAGATAGGGGTGAGACCAGACCCTAGTTGAGCAGCTCACGATCACCGTCGGGACCTAGACCTCAGACTCGGGCTGAGCGGAGTAGTCCGGTCCTGTCCGCGCGAGCCTCTCCTGAAGTGAGGATGCCTTCGACGCCAGAGGCAGTCCAGGCCGCGTGCGACATTCTCGCCCTACGGGTGCCGGGAGTGCCACCTCAGTCGGGCCCCCGGTCCCGAGGGTAGCCGCCCTTGGGCGCACATCAGCCCTCTCTGGAGGTATCGGAGACCGAGGTGCCTTCCTGGGTTGAAGGTCCTGCCCGAAGCCTGCGACAAACTTCCACCCCGCGGGCCGGGACTTCTGGAAGTGAGTCTGACTCCTCCGGTCGCAGGGACCGCAGGCGCTGGGACAAGAGGCAACGGCACTCCTCTTCTAGCCAGAGTGAGAGGAGCAGGTCTCGATGCCAATGGCACGGGCACTCTTACTCCAGCGCTCGCCGCGATAGACGCCGCGCTCGGAGTGCATCCCGGGCGTCCCCGGCACCGCGGCGTCGTAGCCACGGTTGCCAAAGGGAGTCGAGAGACAGCACCTCGGATATTTACCTGTCCTCGTCGTCGAGGTCGAAATCTCGGGGCCGGAGACGTCCTGGCCGGGACCGTTCCAGCCGATCGTATGGCACCGTGCGCTCGTCGATTACCTCAGCGTCAGCACCCAGCCGCCCTCTCCGGGCCACTCCGCACCGCAGGAGCAAGTGGCTCTGCCAGGCCCCCATGCGTCTCAGTGCCAGGGGGTTCCCTGGCAAGGACAATGGTGCCAGTGGGCACCGTGGCCCCAGGCACCCGCACCGCCGAGACCCCGCTCCATGGCCGGGGCCTCTCAGTTCCACTCGGCGTCTCTGCCTCGGCTCCGTGACCAGGCCGCGGGCACTGAACCACCGGCACTGACCCCGGGTCCGGGTCCGGAGTTAGACCCGCCGGTGCCGCCGGACACTGAAGGCACGGTGCCAGCTGCCTCCTCGGTGCCGGACGAGTCCATTGCGGCGCCGCCTCCCATCTCTCAGGACTTCAAGGCTCATCAGGAGCTGCTTGGAAGGGTGGCATCGAACCTCCAGCTCCAGGCGGAGGAGATGGAGGAGCCCTCGGACACTTTATTCAATGTCCTGACCTCTTCGGCACCGGGCCGTGTGGCCCTTCCTCTGCACCAAGGGGTGGCCAATATTTCCACTGGCTTTTGGCAGACCCCGGCCTCCTTGGGGCCTATTTCTAAGAAGGCCGAGAGGAAGTATTTTGTGCCCGCGAAGGGGCACGAATACCTCTACACTCACCCGGCCCCGAACTCTCTGGTGGTGGAGTCCATTCATCACCGTGAGCGGCATGGCCAGCCCACGCCCACCCCCAAGGACAAGGACGCTCGGAGACTTGATAACTTTGGAAAAAAGGTTTATTCCTCGGCAAGTTTCCAGCTCAGAGCGGCTAACCACCAGGCGCTGCTGAGCCGCTATGATTTTAATCTGTGTGTGGGGGTCCCTCCCAAAGTTTGAACCCCTCCTTCAGGACAAGGACAAGAGGGAGTTCCGGGCCTTGGTCGACGAGGGTGCAGCGGCGGCCAAAGCAGCTCTCCAGGCGGCTTCTGATTCGGCGGACACAGTGGCCCGCTCGATGGCTTCAGCCATCTCCATGCGGAGGGCGTCGTGGCTCTCGCTGTCGGGGCTGTCCGTGGAGTCCCAGTCCATCATGCAGGACCTGCCGTTCGATGGGAAGGCCCTGTTCGCAGACCAGACGGACACGCATCTGCATGGGATGAAGGATTCCCGCACCACCCTGCAGATGCTAGGCCTGTATGTCCCGCCCGCCCAGGACAAGCCTAGGTCTCAAACCTCAGCTCCCCCGGCTCGGGGCAGATACGAGCCCCCGCCAAAGAGGCAGAGGGAGCAGAGGCGTAGATCCCAGCACCAGTCCCGTTCGGCCCCATGTCCTGGCCCCTCGAAGGGCAAGAGGCCAGGGCAGAGCCGCCCAGAGGATTCAGGGGGCCTGGGGCAAAGCAATTTCAGAGGCCCCTTCCATAAAAAAAAGTTGCAATACTATAGAATACTATATTCTTGTGGGGGCCCATGCAGGGCCCGGGGCCTGGGGCAAATTGCCCCATTTGCCCCCCCCCCCCGGGCGGCCCTGGGCCAGGGAAGAGGCGTTTTTGACACGTTGCGGGGGGGTCACTGGGCCTGTTGCCAGGGACGCCCCCCAGTTAATAAAGTTGAGTTTAGCCAACCGTTTATCTGTCTTCTGACTCCAATGGTCCCGTATAACGTCGGACCGATGGGTCCTCAGCACCATCTTCCAAGGGTACAGGTTGCAGTTCGTTTCGTCCCCTCCCCATCATCCTCCGTCCTGAGAGTCGCCCGGGGACCGGAGCATGCCCTCCTTCTAGGACGGGAGGCAGCGCGCCTCCTCTCCCTGGGAGCTGTGGAGAGGGTACCTGGGGAATTCCAGGGCAAGGGATTTTACTCCAGGTATTTCCTGATCCCGAAGGCGAAAGGCGGGCTCAGGCCCATCCTCGATCTGCGGAATCTCAACCAGTTCCTGGTTCGTTGCAAATTCCTCATGGTGTCCCTGGCCTCTATTATTCCATCCCTAGACCCGGGGGATTGGTTCACGGCTCTGGACCTCCAGGATGCGTATTTTCACATGCATATTTTCGAGGGTCACAGGCACTTCCTCCGTTTCCTGGTGGGTCTGGACCAATACCAGTTTACGGTCCTTCCCTTTGGCCTTTCTACGGCCCCCAGGGTCTTTACAAAGTGCATGGCGGTGGTGGCGGCCCACCTCAGGAGGAAAGGGCTGCAGATCTTCCCCTACCTCGACGACTGGCTGCTCAGGGGCAAGTCTCAGTCTCAGGTGCAGGAGCAGATGAACTTCCTGCTAAACACCTGCGCAGCTCTAGGCCTAGTGGTAAACGAGGAGAAATCCATGTTACTGCTGGTTCAGCGCATACACTTCATAGGGACGCTGTTAGACTCCCGGGTGGCCATGGCCTCCCTCCTACGGGACAGATTCGAGATGCTCAAAGGTCTCATCGCCTTGGTCACGGCCTTCCCGGTAACTACGGCATGAGTGTGCCTTCAAATCCTAGGCCAGATGGCAGCATGCACCTATGTGGTGCAACATGCCAGGCTAAGGATGAGGCCCCTTCAGCTTTGGCTGGCCTCCCGGTACTCCCAGGCCAGGGATGGCCTGGACAAGGTCGTCACGTTGCCACCCACGGTGGTGGCAGACCTGCAATGGTGATCCCTCCCGAGCAACATGCTTCGGGGTATTCCCTTCCGAGAGCCCTCTCCGTCGCTAGATCTAGTGTCGGATGTCTTGGACCTGGGATGGGGAACCACGTGGGGGGCTTCAGGACCCAGGGCATGTGGTCACCCGAGGAACTGGCCCTGCACATAAATGTCAGGGAGCTCAGGGCCGTGCACCTGGCGTACGTGGCCTTCCGCCAGCACATAGGGGGGAAGGTGGTCAGAGTCCTCACAGACAATACGACTGCGATGTATTATGTCAACAGACGGGGGGCACGCGTTCCCGGACCTCATGCCAGGAAGCCCAGCTCCTGTGGGAGTTCTGTATAGCCCACAACATCCTCCTGCAGGCCTTTTACCTGCCCGGCAAGAGCAACATGCTCGCAGATCACCTGAGCAGGGTTTTCTCCCAACAGCACGAGTGGTCCCTGCACAGGAAGGTGGCCAGGTGGATCTTCCTAGAGTGGGGCACTCCCCAGGTAGACCTGTTCACCACTGCCCAGAATTGTCTGTGTCCACAATTCTGCTCCAGGGTGGGAGAGGGCGAGGGTGCGATATTGGACGCGTTCCTGCTCCAATGGTCGGGGCCCCTGTTCTATGCCTTCCCGCCCTTCCCCCTGATAGGCAGGGTCCTACAGAAGGTGAAGTCAGATGGGCCGCGGATTATCCTCATAGCCCCGGACTGGGCCTGTCAGCATTGGTACGAGACCCTACTGCAACTCTTAGCGGCCCCCCCTCGCAGGCTGCTGCTCCATCCGGACCTCCTCTCGCAGGAGGAAGGTCGTCTCCTCCACCCCAACCTGGCCGCGCTCCACTTGACAGCGTGGCTGCTCCGTGGTTGAATGAGGAGGAAGGGAGATGTTCTGAGGATGTGAGACAGGTCCTGCTGGAGTGTAGGAAACCCTCCACACGTCTAACCTACCTGGCCAAATGGTATCGATTCTCCATGTGGGCGAGGGATGGGGCTCCTCTCCCTCTTCCACATCTATCCGGCTCGTCCTTGATTACCTCCTGTCCTTTAGGACCCAAGGGCTGACGCCCTCCTCGACCAGGGTGCACCTAGCGGCCATTTTAGCTTTCCACCCGCCGGTGCAGGGCCACTCGGTGTTTTCACATCACATGACGTCCCGGTTTCTAAAAGGGTTAGATCGTGCATTCCCTTACGCCAGACCCCCGGTCCCACTCTGGGACCTGAACCTAATGCTCTCCCGCCTCACAGGGCCTCCTTTTGAGCCTCTAGCCACATGTTCGTGGTCCCACTTATCGTGGAAAGTGGCGTTCTTAGTGGCTATCACCTCAGCCTGCCAGGTCTCGGAGCTCAGGGCCCTGACCTCTGACCCACCGTATACGGTCTTCCATAAGGACAAGGTTCAGCTGCGCCCTCAGCCCGCCTTTTGCCGAAGGTAGTCTCGGCTTTTCACATGGATCAGGATATTTTCCTCCCGGTCCTCTGTCCTAAGCCTCTGTCCTACTTGCTAATGGAGCAAGTAATTAAGGAAATCATCTGCAAACACTTGGAAGGTGGTAAGGTGATAGGGAATAGCCAGCATGGATTTGTAAAGAACAAATCGTGTCAAACCAATCTGATAGCTTTCTTTGATAGGATAACGAGTCTTGTGGATAAGGGAGAAGCTGTGGATGTGGTATACCTAGACTTTAGTAAGGCATTTGACACGGTCTCGCACGATATTCTTATCGATAAACTAGGCAAATACCATTTAAATGGGGCTACTGTAAGGTGGGTGCATAACTGGCTGGATAACCGTACTCAGAGAATGGTTATTAATGGTTCCCAATCCTGCTGGAAAGGCATAACAAGTGGGGTTCTGCAGGGGTCTGTTTTGGGACCGGCTCTGTTCAATATCTTCATTAATGACTTAGATATTGGCATAGAAAGTA
>NW_020664782.1:742715-787142 GCF_002925995.2 Terrapene triunguis
CACCCCTCACCCAATTCGCTAGTGGTTGACGCTGCCAATCAGAAAAACAAATACCAGCACTTCCGCTCCACTCCACCAGACAAAGATAACAAAAGACTGAACTCCTTCGGCCGCAAAGTGTATTCTTCTTCCACTTTGCAATTTAGAGTAGCAAACTATGCAGCGCTCTTAGCAAAATACGACCACAAAAATTATGCTAAGGTAATGCAATTTATTGAGGATGTGTCAGAGGATGAACAATTAAATGACAACAATTTAAAGCAGTGATGTTCGAGGGCCAATTGATCTCCCGCACAGCTCTTCAAGCCTGTGACTATGGGGTGTGTTTAGGGAGTAGTGTCATTTTGCCCTAGTTCTTGGGGTGTGAGGTTATGAAATTCTGTGGTTCTGTAGATTCAAATCTAACTTAAAACATTTAGCTGATCAGAGCCTGGATCATGGTGCAAGTCCCAGCACATCAGGTGGGTGGAGTTTTTGACAACTGTTCAGTCAGCAGCTGTCTGGGCTCCTGCATGGTGAGAAGTCTGTGTTGCTGTGGAGAAGTCACATGTGCCCATACAGATTGCTGGCAGGCAGTGAGGGCAGGTGTGCTTAGGTGGTCATTTGGAATTTAATACTTCCCTTGCAGCCACTGGAATATTAAGCAAAGTGCTGATCTGAGACTCTCCTGTGTGGGGTGGATTTGAGTTGATACTCTGGTTTGTTCAGCTTGATGAAGTGCATTAGCCCCATTGTTTGAGAAAATATCTTGTTTGGGGGTCCAGCATAATTTCCTTTCATTAACTGGCTTTTTCCTTATTTTATTTTCCCCTGAGATGTGCTGGAAGTCTGTTTGTAAAGCTATGACATCAGATATCAAGTTGGTGGCATTTCTGTGCTCTCTTTACTGCGAAAGGACCTAAAGTGAATTGAAGATGGGGGAGGGGGAGGTTTTGTCAAATGCCAGCTTAGGCTGGGTCGCAGTCAAGTACCTTAACCATAAAACCATCTTTAATCTTCCTGCAACTCCTGACTCATTCACTGCAGCGAGCTGTGCAATGAGGGATTCATTCCTTGAGCAGTGAGACAGAGGACATGCAGTGCAGTTGAACTGGTGCAAATGGCAGATTTGGCTTACTCAGCCAAAGCTGGATGGCGTTTCATGCTGATCCCAGGACAACGTTCCTGTGGCCAAACCTGGAGGTGATAGAGCTGTTTTGGGGGGCAGGGAGGGAGGTCAGAAAATGTTGGCACTGACCAATCTGACCTGTTCCCGAAGCTTGTTCTCAGAAATGGCTGCACAGTTAATGTTAATGTCACAGATAAAACTGAAATGAGAGGGTATAATGTGAGGCAACCGTAATATTGGGGTCACTAGCTATCCTCCTCCAATGTACTACTTAAGCCTGTTATCTCTCCGCTCCACCCAGTGTGATTTCTCCAGGGCTTCGTGCAGCCTGGCTTTAAATGTCCTGTCGGTGCAGGGCCGGCTCCAGGCACCAGCTTAACAAGCAGGTGCTTGGGGCGGCCAAGGGAGAGGGGCGGCACCTGCAGCAATTCGGGGACGGCTGGTCCCTCACTTCCTCTAGGAGCGAAGGACCTGCCGCTGAACTGCCGTCGCCGATCGTGGCTTTTTTTTTTGCTTGGGGCGGCAGAAATGCTGGAGTCGGCCCTGTGTCGGTGGCACCTCCACCACTTTCCTAATGGAAAAGTGAAAATCAGCTCTATCCCTTTGACGCAGTTAAATCCAAGACAGTGGCTGACTGGTGTAAATGTACCGGCTGCAGCTCCCTGGCAGCATCACTCACCAGGGCAAAGCTGGGGGAGGTACTGGCAAGGAAGAAAAGACATTTTCAGCAGACTTGAGATAAGTGTAAGTGAGGCAGAGAGACGTGCTATGGAGAGCAGAGTACTAGGGGACAGGAGCTGCAGATGAGAAAGCTCTTGCAGCACCAACAGTGGCCCAGTTGTGTGGAGGGATGGAGGAGGCTAGTTCTGGATGGGGAGGGAAGGGAGAACAGAGAAACAAAAGGCTTTTGAGCTCAGCTAGGGCACATGTCTGGCTGGTTTTAAAAGCTTAGGGGAATTTTGTACTTGATGCTGACTGAAGGCAGCAAGAGTAAATCCTGCAGCCTGTGTAACTGCACCTTGGGGGATGAGGGAGGAGAGACCTAGCCAGGGTTGCCTCTTCCCTGCCACCCAGCATCCCTTCAGAACCAGAACTGTGCAGGGGAAATCCCCCTCCTTGTACATTAAGATCCATAAATAAATATAAAATAAAATAAATAAATTAATGGAGATATCCTATCTCCTAGAACTGGAAGGGACCTTGAAAGGTCATCGAGTCCAGCCCCCTGCCTTCACTAGCAGGACCAAGTACCAATTTTGCCCCAGATCCCCAAGTGGCCCCCTCAAGGATTGAACTCACAATCCTGGGTTGAGCAGGCCAATGCTCAAACCACTGAGCTATCCCTCCCTCCATGCAGTGCAGGGTCGCCCAGTGGATTCAGGGGACCTGGGGCAAAGTGGGGGAGTGGACATAAAAAAAGGCGCCACCCACTGCGGCGCTTGTACTCACCGGGCGGCGCGCCGTGTCTGCGGCGGCGGCGGGTCCTTCACTCGCTCCGCGTCTTCGGCAGCACTGAAGGACCCGCCGCCGAAGACCCGGAGCCAGTGAAGGGCCCGCTGCCGAAGTGCCGCCGAAGACCCAGACCACCGCTAGGTGAGTCGGCCAGGGTTCGCGGGGCCCCTGCGGGGCCCGGGGCCTGGGGCAAATTGCCCCATTTGCCCCACCCCCCGGGCGGCCCTGATGCAGTGCCACCCTGCCCCCATAACCAGGCAAATTTGGGGGGAGAAATTCCTGGGAGGAACCTGCCAGAAACTGACATGGGAGGAGCTGACCAGCAGCTGCAGCAGGGAGCACCCCACTCTGATGCCACAAGGGCCTTGCTCCTCAGGGGTACTTTAGTGTTGCAATACTAGGTACAGCAACCCCCGCGTCCCGTGGTGCCCTGCTGCCTAGTGGAATCCTCAGCCCTGTACAATGCTTGGGGAGAGTGAGGTACATAAGAAGCCAGCAAGCTGTGCAGGGAGACATCTAAGCTAGCGAGGAGAGCAGTGGGGAGAGGAGAAGGACGTGGGTACCTAAATGGCTGACCTGATGCACTGACAGGCCCCAGAGATTCTTGCCTCATTCAACCTGGGATCCTCCGCCTCGAACCCAGGCTCCTAAGCCAGGCCAGCCCTGTAGGTAGTCCCTAGCCTAATAGTTAAGACCGCCTCTCTCTTGTGCTCACGCTTGATACCTCTCGCCCACTTTTCTTGGGCCCCCACTGGCTTTTGTGTGGATGACAGCTGCCCTCCCCTACTTCTCAGTGGCCTGCATCTGCCCTTCTGCTGTGGGATCTGACAGGTATCAGGTCTGAGGCGTGCTCCGTGCATGCCCACAGGATCAGGGCCCGCCGGCAAACTGCTCAGCTGTTGGAGGGCAGCGTAAGCACGTAGGCAGCTTTGTGCATACTGACCAGTGGGTCTTGTGGCGCTGTCTGAGCACATGCAGACTAGAGATGCGGGAGGGGAGGCAGGAGAATGGCTAGGGACTGTGAGAGGCAGCAGCGGCTTGCTGGTGTGCTGGGCTCAGACAGGAGCTGCAGTAGCGAAAGGGAGATGAAATCTTTCTCCGGGCCTGCCTCTCATCAGAGGGGCGTTGAGCACAGGGGCTACGCTGGCAAAGTGTGGATGGTGGAAAGGCTGTTCTGGGCTCCCCTGCTGTTCTCTTGGAGAGCTCTCATCGCCCCCTACTGGCTCCCCTTGGAAGCTGCAGCAGGTAACAGCTAGATGTAGTGAGTCAGCTGCTACCTCTTGCAGCCTGCCCTGCTCCCACTTGCACCCTCCTGCTGCACAGGGAGCTGCGGTGATCTCCCACTATCTTAAGCGTTTTCCCTTCATTTGTGTCTACACTCCAGGTTTTCTTTAAAATTTCTCTGTTACCACCTGTTCAGTTTCCTGTTGGGAGCAGCATGGATACCATAGGGCAGGGCAGGCTCCTGCAGCCCCAGACCTTCCCCACTGTGCCAAGTCCTGCTTGGATCAGTGCTCAAGAGCACAGTGCTAAATGCCAGCACTCTTGGGAGCCCTGCTTGCATTAGCAAACACACTGTCCGTCCCACTGAGGGGCAGGGAGGCTAGGGGTGAAATGCCATTGCAGACCAGGCTGGTGAGTGCTGTGTATCTGCCTCACCGGGTCTCTGGGCAGTGGCAGGCTGAGAAGTGCAGCCTAGTGGTGGGGCATGCCACTGATCCATGCACGTGCGTGTTTTCAGGCGGTGGGGCAGGGGAGTGCAGCTAAAATTGTGCACTCCCTTCCCATCTGGGTCTGAAGCAGCGGGTAACTGTGGATCCCAAAGCGGAGTGCATTCTTGGTGACCCCACTCACCTGGCTCGCACTGGTCAGCGTGTGTGGTGCTGGGTTAGGCCTTGCCTACTGCATGCCCAGGACAGACCGTGTGCTTGCTCTCTGATTGCAGAGGTCCAGCAGATGGTTCATCGCTTCTCCCAGGAGGCCATTTCCAACTACAGCATCTTCCTGGTGGCCCCGCAGACCAGGACTCTGTACGTGGGAGCCAAGGACGCCATCTTTGCCCTGCCTTTGGAGTCAATCAACCAGCCTGCCAAAATGGTGAGCACAAGACCCCAATCCTTTGGGGCCGTCTGTAGCAGGATGGGTGCATGTGGGGTGTGATCACACTTGAGGTTATTTGGGCTGGCAGGGTGAGTGTGTAAATGAGCTGCATTCGAATGGGGGAGGTGCGTGTCTGAGCCGGGGTGGAGTCTATCTGGGTGAATTTCAGGAGATGCAACCAGGGAGTCATAGGGACTGGGGAATGTGGATGGGGGGTGTAGGCCTGCATTGTGTACATCATGGAGATTACTGAGTTCTGTGGCACTGTCCATGGGTGCATTGCTGTGAGGGTGGGTAGGGGGTGCGGGTGCGCAGGGATGATACACTCGGGGTAGAGGTGCGTGCGGGGCTGTTGCTGTTGGGGGGTATGATATGAGTTTGGAGATGAGCTCTTGGGTGCTAGTTACCCCCTCCCCCACTGACTGAGAAGATTAAAGCAAATTAAATGCGTAGTCCAAAGGTGCCTAAAACCAAACAACCGCACAACATAACTCTGGACCCATCTGCCAGCAGCACAAACAGCTCTTACAGGACTGCACCACTGCAGTGAGGGAGGCCAAACAAGCTGCCTGCTCCTCCACAGTCCATGAGGCAGAATCGTGGTCAGCAGGGCAGTTTCACTTAGTGAACTGGCTCATCAACCAGCCTGCACAGCCTGAACCCAAGCACTGATTGCTGTGGCGAGCTGTCTGCACACTTTGCTGGTAGGTCAACTGAAGATGAAGGGAACTGACCCCAGCCAGATCATATTATCCACCCCATAACCCCAACTGAGAGTGGCCCCATCAGACATGCTGAAGCTCAAGAAGTTCTAACAATATTAGAGCCTAATGGAGGATCTAAATAGCATAGCTGCCCACCGTTACCACACAGATCTTTATAAGCAAGCACATTTATTCTTAAGGTGAAAGCTTTACAGAAAAAAATACATTAAAAAAAGAACCTAAGCACATGCTAATAAGCTTACAGAGATCACACCCCACCCCAATTCCAGCACAGGCTCTGGTAGGAGTCAGTCCTTCAAACCCCACAAAAGGGTGTTTTGGTGGTTAACAGTTCATAACAGTTTTAGCTCAGAACAGGCACCCCCATGAATCAGTTAGTCTTACCTTTATACAGCTTAGGCCTTTGATTTTTCAGATTCCAGGAGCAGGTAATAGTAGACAGTGGTTCCCTCCTCGGGGTGTAGCTTCAAAAGACTGGATTTTTGCATACCCAGAGGAGGGAATTTGTGTTCATCTTCCCCTAGATGTTCCCCAGACAAACCACTTGACACTGTCCAGAAGTTCATTCTTGTCAGTCCCATTGTTCAATACAGTCCTTTGAAGTTCATAACACTTTCCAGGGCTCACATCCTGTGTCCCCTCCTAGAGAGGTCACGTACAATCCTGGCCCACAACACACAACCTTTGCATTTAATATAATGGACACCAAAGATACTTAATATGATTTTTCCAGGATATTGCAGGGAATGGCCATATTTGTCACAGCCAGTATTAAAACATCTTTGGAATGTCTAAATATTATAGATAACTTCCTAACTCAAAATGTGTTCCTTCCAGTATGGGGAATTCTATATTAGACCTCATCTTGACAGATAAAGAGGAACTGATCACAGAACTAAAAATTAATGGTAGCTTCAGTACCAGTGATCATGACTTGATCACACTTATAATGTGCAAACAGAATAAAGTCTGCCACTGCCTCCTTCCTCTGGTGACGTCTGGCCCTCCTTTTGTCCCCCACTTCATGTGCCCTTCTGCAGTGTTGCCAACTCTTTTATGAATTTACTATGAGTCTCATAGTACTTGGTGGCTTTCATAATGACCCAGCTCCTGGAGACAAGTGAGTATGTGAGAGACTTGGCTGGCATTTTCAGAAAGTCCGTTTGTAGCCCTCAGGGTTTGGAGAAAAGTTTGCAAATGTGACATATGCTTGAACAGCTCAGAAACCAGAGAGAGCAAGAGCTCAAACTTGGCTTAAAAATCATGAGTTTTTTAATAAAATAATCTCATGACTTCTTGAGGCCTGGGTCATGATTTTTCAACTCCTGGGTGTGGCAGTACTGAAGATGTCACAATTTTGCCCTCTCTCCGTCCATCTCCCAGCTCTCTAAGACCTGCAAGACCCAGCACTGCTGTCTGCTGGCAGATTCTCTCTCCCCCTCCCCGCCCCCATTATCCACACCACGATCTTTTGGGGGCTATATCAAGTATCTTCTGCCCTGCCACTTCCAGCCACCACCTTCCCACTCCCCCTCCATCAGGTCTTTCTCTCCCCTACACCCTCCTGATAGCTCCTCCCTGACCACGTCCCTCTGACTTTGATGCCTGGATCTCCCTCTTCTTCAGGGCCATCACCCTCCTCTCGAGGTCCTTGTGCCAAACACAGCAATTTCCTGCAATATCTTTGAAGTATCTCATTGAATTCATTTTTTTTCTTTGGAGTCTATTCATTAAATGCAAAGGTTGTGTGGTGTTCAGGATTCTGCTGGACATCTCTAGGGGGAATATGAGATGTGAGCCCTGGAAAGTGTCATGAACTTCAAAGGACTGTATTTGAACAATGGGACAGACAGGGTCAAGTGGCTTGCGTGGGGAATATCTAAGGGGCGGTGAATGCAAATTCCCACCTCTGTTTATGTAAAAACCCTCCCTTTTGAAGCTATGCCCTGATTACCTGCTCCTGGAATCTGAAGATCAAAGACCCAAGCTACACCACTACCCCGATATAACGCTGTCCTCGGGAGACAAAAAAATCTTACCGCGTTTTAGGTGAAACCGCGTTATATCGAACTTGCTTTGATCCGCCGGAGCACGCAGCCCCGCCCCCCCAGAGCGCTGCTTTACCGCATTATAGCCGAATTCGTGTTATATCGGGGTAGAGGTGTATATAAAGGAAAGACTAACTGATGCCTGGGGTGCTTGTTCTGAGCCAAAGCTGTTATGAACTTGTAGCCCCAGGAAAACTCCTTTGTGTCATTTGAAGGACTGACTCCTCCCAGAGCCCTCCCTGGAGTTGGGGGTGATCTCTGGTAAGCTTATTAGTGTGTGTAGGATCTTTTACTGTTTTAATGTTTTCTCTGTAATCCTTTCACCTTAAGACTAAATGTACTTGCTTAGAAAGAGCTGTGTGGTAACTCAAACTATGGGCACTTACGCTGTTTGGAGCCTCTGAAGAGAAAGGAAAGTGGGCACTGGCCTGTTCAGGCAGGCTGGCTTGCTAGGGATATGCAGCGCTCTTATAGCCCTGTTGGTCCCAGGATTTTAGAGGACAAGGTGGATGAGGCAATATTTTTATTGGACCAACTTCTGTTGGTGAGAGCAGGTCTGGGAAACTAACTCAGAGTGTCACTGCTGGGAGTAACGCGGTGTAGACGGGACCATGCAGCCTGAAAAACCCTGGTCAGGAGATGTGGAGAAGTGCGGGTCTCTGCCCAAGAGAGGTGACAACTGAGGAGCTGTGAGCC
Source organism: Terrapene triunguis (assembly GCF_002925995.2). Lineage (NCBI taxonomy): Eukaryota > Metazoa > Chordata > Testudines > Emydidae > Terrapene > Terrapene triunguis. Next base: position 750,845 of record NW_020664782.1, read on the forward strand.
TACAGTGGGTTTGCTCAAGGGAGCACAGAGGAGGAACACAGGTGCAGTTGCCCTGAAGTGTGACAACCCCATCTCACCTAATAGCCTTCCATCTCCTCTTTCTTGCCTCCTCTCACCCCTCAAGGCTGGATCAAGTCAGCCACTTGCCCAGCCAAGCACATCTCCATTTCTGCATTGCCCCTCCGGCCACTGTCTTGTTTCCATTAGCATTGCTCACCATCCCGGTGATGGGGCCTCTGCACATTCCAGTCCATTGATGTCCACGACCTCTCTGCAGGTCTAGCTCCCTCCTCCACTGAGTGTTGTAGAATCCCTCTACCCAGGGGGATACAAATGCATTTTTTTTTTTTTTACTTAAATACTTTTTCTAAAAACACTTTAAAATTTAATTTGAAATGATTGCAACCTATACTAGGGCCTAGACTTACTCTAATTGATATAATTTAAATAAAATAATACTCATGCAGTATGTTTGCTGCCGAAGTTTTAAAGAAAGTTAAAGCCCTGAACTGGTGGAAGTCACTGGCTGAGCACCTGGAGCCAAAGTTCACGGAAGTGCTAAACCAGCAGGTTCAGAGAGAATATTTGCTTCACTTCAGTTTATTCAACTAGTTCATTCAAGGTTGAGAAGCTGATTGGGAGTTGAAAAAGCTGGACCACTTGTTTTCTTCTTTGAGTGACTGCACATGTCTGTTCCACTTAGGTGTATATGTACTCAAGCCGGAGAGCTTTCTGTAGCAATACCTGTCTGGGGGGGGGGGGGGGCACATGCCCTGTGCTTCCTCATGCCTTCAGCCAAGGATATAAAAGGCAGAGCTACCCTGAACCTCCCTCAATTCCTTCTCACTGCTTTTGGCTACAAGTTGGAGCTGCTTGTAAAGATTTTCACATTTTTTTGCAAATAATGGATAGTAGTTGGTGTAAATAGTTAGCATAGATAGTGGTTCTCTTTGTTTTGTTGGTTTTGTCTCTGCAATGGGGTGTACAGTAACTCCTCACTTTAAGTTGTCCTGGTGTGACAAAGCTCTGTCCTAGTCTCTGTGGGTCCTGCGTTTCCTGATGGATTTTGCTAGCCTCAGAGGCTCACTCTGACCCTCCCCTTAACCCTTCTCTCTCTAGAGACAAGGGTCACAGGCTACTGAGCCATTTTCATCATAAGCCAGCGAGGGAGGGGAGAAGAAGCTATCCTCCTTTGCACAGTCTCGGTTGTCTCCCAGTCTCAGTGATTAATCAGGGGGCAAAGGGGGGGAGCCCAGGCCTGCCCTCTACTCCAGGCTCCAGCCCAGGGACCCTAATAGGATCAGCTATGGTAGCTGACTTTTTAGGAACAGGACACGTACAATTCCCTGGGCTACTTCCCCACAGCAGCCCCCACTTCCTCAAGCTCCACTTCACCCTTACCTCAGCGCCTCCTTCCTTGTACCTAGTATGGTGTATACAGCTCAGTCTCCCCAACAGCACAACTTCTCACAGCTCCTGTCATGTGCGCCCACCTGACTAACTGGGAGGCTATTTAACTAGTTTCAGCCAACCCTTGATTGGCTTCAGGTGTCCCAATCAACCTAGCAATCTCCACTGCCTTCTGGAAAGATCTTAATTGGCCCCAGGTGTCTTAATTGACCTGGAGCAGCTGCCATTTACTTATCTTGGTACCAGGGATTTGTTTAACCTGGGGCTAATATATCTATCTCCCATTACTTTTCTATAGCCATCTGGCCTTGCCCCGTCACACTGGTTAACGTTGTTTCGTTGCTGATCAGTTAGGGAACATGCTCATTTAAAGTTGTGCAATGCTCCACTCTTACGTTGTTTGGCTGCCTGCTTTCTCCACAGCTGGCAGCCTCCCTAGGCCCCCCCACCCCACACACACACAGCGCCTCCCACCCGCCGGCAGACCCCACAGAGCAGTGCCTTCCCCCTCCTCCCCCCGCCCGCGGCAATCAGCTGGCTTGTGGCGTTTCGGGGGGAGGAGCGAGGACTCGCCGCGCAGGCTTCCCCTCCCTCCCCTACCTCCCCAATGTCGCAAGCCAGCTGATTGCCCTGGGCGGGAGGGAGGGGGAGCCTGCTCGCCAAGTCCTCGCTCCTCCCTCCTGCACCCTAAACACCGCAAGCCAGCTGATTGCCCCAGGCAGCAGGGAGGGGGGAGGACTCGGCACGCCTCCCCCCTCCCTCCCCTGCCTCCTGCCGGCGGCAATCAGCTGGCATGCGGCGTTTAGAAGGGAGGTGAGGGAGGGGGAGAAGCGAGGACACAGTGTGGGAAGTAAAGGGGGAGGAGATGGGGGGAGAAGAGGCAGGTCAAGGATAGGGGCTTCGGGGAAGGAGGAGAGTGGGCGGGCTGAGGGTTGAGCCCCCCCGCCCCGCCCCTGGTGCTTGCAGAGTAGGGGAAGCTGCCGCTGCTGTGCAACATGCTTCTCCTAGCCTACAGCACCTTCAGCCTCCTTGCCTGCGTCATCTCCAGTGCCAGTGGGCTGCACCTGTGTGGGGTAAGGCAGGGGCACCTCCCAACTATAGTACAGTACTGTATGTACAGTATGTTTGTAAACACACAGCACGTGCACACTACTCCCCCCCCCCGCAGCGTAGTATTAAATTGCTTGTTTAAAATTGTTTAAAACTTATACCTGTATTAAATTGCTTGTTTAAAATTGTTTAAAATATATATAATGCCTTTTGTCTGGCAAAAAAAAAAATTCCCTGGAACCTAACCCCGCCCCCCTCCCATTTACATTACTTCTTATGGGGAAATTGGATTCACTTAACATTGTTTCACTTAGTCACATTTTTCAGGAACATAACTACAACGTTAAGTGAGGAGTTACTTTATTAGGACCAGAGGCCCCCTGCTGGAGGCCTTGTGGTCCTACCACACCCCGTCTCAGAAAGGAGCAGTGGAGGTGAGTCCTCCAAGCTGACCAGAGCAGCTGTGTGGGATGCAGTCAGTCAGAAAGAGGCTGCAGAGAAGCAGCCAGTTAGGGCCCAGAAAGCTCATATAAAAGGAGCTGCAGGGCCAGTGAGAGTCAGTCTGCTGGCAGAGACCGGAGGAGCAGGAATTTGCTCCTGGGTGGGACTTACCCTAGGGCTGAAGTCTCATTTAAGGGAGAAGATGAGGGGCTGTGGGGAGGCGGCCCAGGGAAACAGTAGCAATTAGTTATATGGACACAGCAGGGGGCTGCTACTTGTACGGTCTCTGGAGTTGGGTTGGGACCTGGAGTAGTGGGCAGGCCTGTGTTTCCCCCCACCCCATCAGCCACAGGTGGAGTGGCCTAATCCCAGAGAGGGGAATTTGTTTAAGCCCTGAGGAAGGGAGTTAAAACAGGCCCGGAAAAGGGGCTGAATATTGAACTTCGATACACCTGCAGGGGTCATGGTGGATTCTCCATCCCTGACAGTTTTTAAATCAAGAGTGGATATTTTTCCAGAAGGTATGCTCTAGGAATTAGGTTTGGGAGGTTCTCTGGCCTGTTGTACAGGAGGTCAGACTAGATGATCGCAATGGTCCCTTTTGGCCTTGAAATCCATGAATCTGTGACCAGCAGTTTCGGCTCAAACACTCTCACTGGCTAACCTGCTGTTGTGTTGTAGGTAACGCCTGACCCCCCCCCCAAATTGACAGCTCATTCTCAAAGTGCCCAAGCAACTTCACTGGCCTTCTTAAGGAATGTATCTATACTGGACATTTGCAAAGCGGCAACTTGGTTGTCAGCACAGACCTCCACTAAGCATTATGCTATTGCTTGAGCCTCTAGAGCTGACTTGGGCTTTGGGAGAGCAGTGCTGCAATCCCTTTTCAAATATACTCCAAGCTCTGCCTATTCCCCCCCCCCTTCCCATCCCCCTCACCCCAGATTACTGCTTGAGAGTCACCTAGGTGGAATGGACATGTGCGATCAATTGAAGAAAGGTTACTTGCTGTGTTGTAACTTGTTCTTTGAGATGTTCTTGCACGTGTCTGTTCTACCACCCGCCCTCCTTTCCCTCTGCTTCAGAGTCTATTTCATTGCTATTCCAGTGCGAAGGAGCTGAGGGAGGGTCAGGGTGTGGCTGCCCCTTGTATTCTTGGCTAGAAGCATAAGGAGGTGCAGGGCACATGCTCTGCCCCGGCAGGTACTGCTACAGAGAAAACTCAGGTTCAAATGCACACACCTGAGTGGAATAGACATGAGCAACACATTTCAAAAACAATGGTTGCAAAACAGGAAAGTAACTGATTTTCCTCCTTTAATGTATGGATAAAAATGAGATGTGAGAGGATGAGGTCTACTAGTTTGAAAACCTTGAAGGATATGGTGACCAGAAACAAGAGTTCAATTCACTAACTACAGATTGTTTCCTTTGTTTAATAAGTCAGTTTTAAATGTAAAACATGTGTTGATGATCTGATTTTTTTTGGTTATTTATCCTGCACATTTAAGGTAGTTTTATTTAACTAATAAATTATTTTAAATGCTGTTTTTGTGTATTTTAATTTAATTTGACTTTCCATCTAAATAGAGCTTGACACAAATCAAGTGGGGGAAAAAGTCAGTCTTGTTACATATGCATCATTCACCATTTTCTAATATCATAAAAAAGTAAAATATTTTGAAACTGAATAAATGTAAGTTAATCTATATAATTGCTTAAATAAGTGTGTATTGATATAGTGTATCCTCCTGGTTAGCAAAAAGTGCCAAATTTAGTGTAAAGGCTATATTTAGTTGCAAATGATCAACATGTTTTAATGGCTATAAGCCAGTGATGATCAACCTTTCTTTAGGAAAATAACTAAAGTACAAAAGCAAAAAGAGATTAACATGGGTGATTTAACTCAATCCCCCCTGCCTTTGCCCCAATGTCCTGTGCACATCTCTCCCACAGCAAAGCCCATCCCTCCTCTTCCACTCCTGTGGTGCCAACCACTCTGGGGAGAACTTCACAATTGCACAGACAAATTCACTCTCTCCGCCTCGGTCTCTGCAATTGGCAGTACTCTTGCAGACATTTGACCCTGTTGCCTACTCTCAACCTAGGACTTACCTCCCCGCTCTCTACATGATCTTGTGAGACGGTTGAAAGGAAATGATTCACTGTGAGGTCCCTCAGTCACTTTCTACCTCTAGCTCCTCCGCATTGACCTCAACCCCTCCTGGCTGCTAAACTCCCTCACCGCTGCTTCCTGCCCTCTTCTTGGACAATACAAACATGCTCTGGTCTCCATTCCCCTTGTCATGCCTCCGGCTGCTCTGCCCCAGTTCCATACTGGATCCCCTTCTCCCAGTTCCTGATGCTGCTGTCACCCCGGCTTCATGTCCAGGCCTTGGCGGGACTCTTGTCCCATCCTCCTTGACAGCTCAGTTGCTTTTGGCACCATCAATTGCACTCTCCTCCATGTATCCTGTCCTCCCATGGCTTCCACAGTACTATCTTGTCCTGGATCCTCCTGCCTCTTGGCTACTGCTCCTCTCCCTCCCTCTCTCCATGGGACTCCATAGTGCTCGACCCTGGACTTTTCTCTTTTTTTTTCTCCTCCCTTTTTTTTTTTTTTAAACACCTTCTTGCTAGGTGACCTCGTCTGCTGACCCAGCTTCAGCTACCATCCTTGCGCAGATGTCTCACAGATCTTGCTGCTCTGCTCCTGCCTCCCTCCATCATTCGCACACTTCAGCCCATCTCTCTGTCTCACCTGCCAAAACCAAGCTCCCGATCTTCCCTTGAAAACACCCCATCCTACCTGTCACGTGATTGTCACCTTAGACGCCTTCCTCTCCCCTCACACCCAGACTGTTTTTCCTAAATAACACCTCTAAGATCCAGCCTTTTTCTCTGTTCACACTGGGAAAACCCTCCTGGCCCCTCTCCACCCTTATGACTGCAATTCCCTCCTCTCCAGCCTCCTGGACACTCACCCCACACCTCATGCACTCTGCTCCATTCAAATGCAGCTGCTGGGATCATCTTACTGGCCAGGCACTTGGAAAAACCTACCCCTTCCACAAGTCCCTCTGCTGGCTCCCCATGTTCTACTGCATCAAATCAACTTCTTTGTCCTCCCCTTTGGCTCTCTTCCGAGCCCTCTCCCATACCCCCGCTTGTCTTCTTTCTCATCTTATTGTTGCCCCCCTCAAACTCCAATTTGTCCGCCTGTCGGGCAGCTTCTCACACTGTTTTCTCCCCACCACCACGACATTTGTAGCCCCCTCAAGATCTACTCCTGCACTCTGAGTGTTTTTCCCAGACCTAAGCAAGAGCTCTGTGTAGCTCAAAAGCTTGTCTCTCTCACCAGCAGAAGTTGGTCCAATAAAAGGTATTACCTCACTCTCCTCGTGTCTCCAATACCCTAGGACCAACACAGCTACAGCAACACTGCATACAGCAGCTGTAAGCAGTCAAGCAATTAACTATGGATGGGCTGAGTCTGAGCTGGGGTAAAGGGTTCTTATTTAAAATATATGCTCTGGTTCAAATGGGAATGATTGTGTTGATGTTCTCTGGCCTGTGTTGTATAGGAGACCAGACTAAAGGATCACAGTGGTCTGTTCTGGGATTAGACTCTGTGACAGTGAAGGTGTCCATGTTGGCTTTGGCTGCTCTTTCCTCCTGTCTCTGTTTGTCAGCTGCTTGGGCAAGGAGTGTCTCCCCAGTGTCTGTGCAGTGCCCAACAGGGTGGGCTCCAGTCCTGTGTGCAGCACAGGCAGTGCTGAGGGCGGGTATCCTGCAGTGCTGGAAGGATAATTGACATTGAAGTTTCTTGCTTTTTTTTCAGATCTCCTGGGAAGTGCCTAAGAATCATCGAGATTCCTGCACAAGGAAGGGGAAAAAAGAGGCAGGTACCGGGGTAGGGCAGGGCTGTGGGGCAGCCCCTTGTAGTTCTTTTCACAGTATGCTGGGTCACCAGGCTGTAGGCTCTGAATGTATGCAGAAGGAGTCTGAGTCAGGACCATGTTCTAGACTGCTTTCCTCCTCCCAGGGGCTCCAGGGCAATGTGTGGGTCACATTTGGTACTAAAACAGCAGCCTCTGTTCAGTATGACCTTTGAGGAAGAAGGCCGTCCTGGTTACAAAACCTGCCTGGTTTAGAGGGAAGACACCTACAAAAATACAATATATAACACATGGAAGAAAGGGGAAATTGATAGTAATGAATGTAAATAGTTGCAGTTGCAGTTGGGGAGGTTTAGGTTGGATATTAGGAAAAACTTTTTCACTAGGAGGGTGGTGAAGCACTGGAATGGGTTACCTAGGGAGGTGGTGGAATCTCCTTCCTTAGAGGTTTTTAAGCTCAGGCTTGACAAAGCCCTGGCTGGGATGATTTAGTTGGGAATTGGTCCTGCTTTGAGCAGGGGGTTGGACTAGATGACCTCCTGAGGTCCCTTCCAACCCTGATATTCTATGATTCTATGAATTATAGTAAACTGATTAGGGAAGTACAATGTCACAAGGAGAAATCTATATGGCCAGCCGATTTAAGGGCAATAAGGAGTTCTTAAAATATATTAGGAACAAAAAAAATCCTGACAATGGTAATTCAGTAAAGGCCAAACTATTCAGTAAATATTTCTGTTCTGTATTTGGGGAAGAACAGATGATACAATCTCATCATACGGTTATAACACTCTTTCCATTCCAGTTGTATCTCTGGAAGATGTTAAGCAGAAGCTGTTAAAGTCAGATATTTTTAAATCACCTGGTCCAGATAAAACTCTTGGATACAAGTTAAAAGAGCTGGATGAGAAGCTCGCTGGACCATTAATGTTGATTTTCAGTAAGTCTTGGAGCACTAGGGAAGTTCCAGGAAACTGGGAGACAGCTAATGTGGCAATTTTTAAGAAGGGGAAAACAGGATGACCTGGGTAATTATAGGCCTGTCAGTCTGATGTTGATCCCAGGCAAGCTAATGGAGTGGCTGATAGAGGGCTCAGTTAATAAAGAAGTAAAAGAGGATAATATGATTAAGGCTGCGAGTTTGTCACGGAGGTCACGGAAGTCACGGATTCCATGACTTTCCATGACCTCTGAGAGTTCTGCAGCAGCCGGTGCGCCTTGCCTGTGGGCCACCTGAGCAGCTCAGGCAGCCCCCTGGGCCAGTCGCACTGGCCGCTGCTGGAGCAGTCTCGGGCCACCGCTCCCCCCTCCCCCAGCACCTGGCCACGCACTGCCCCCTGCCTCCTCCAGCACCCGCGGTGCCTCTGGGCTGCCCTCCCCCACGCCCCCCAAGATTTAGTCAAGGATATATAGTGCAAGTCATGGACAGTTCACGGCCATGAATTTTTGTTTACTGCCCGTGGCCTGTCCATGACTTTTACTAAAAATACCCGTGACTAAAATGTAGCCTTAAATATGATTAATGCTAATCAACATGGATTTATGGAAAATAGATTCTGTCAAACTAATGTGATTATTTATATATATATATATATATAATTTTTTTTTTATACGAGCTCACAAGCTTGTTTGCTAAAGGTAATAGCATTGATGTAATACACTTACATTTCTGTAAGTCATTTGACTTTGTGCTGCATGGCATTTTGATTAAAAAAAAACTAGAACAATATAAAATTAAGATGGCACACATTAAATTGATTAAAAATTGGCTAACTCATAGGTCTCAATTTAATTATAAACAGGGAATCCTCATCAAGCGGGTGTATTTCCAGTGGGGTCTCACAGGGATCAATTCTTGGCCCTTTGAAGTTTAACATTTATATCGGTGACCTGGAAGAAAACACAATGATCACTGATAAAATTTGCATATGACACAAAACATGGGGGAGTGGTAAATGAGGAGGACAAGTCACTGATTCAGAGTGATCTGGCTTCCTTGGTAAGCTGGATGCAAGCAAAGAATGTGTGTTTTTAGTACAGTGAAATGTAAATGTATGAGAACATAAGAATGGCCACATTGGTTCTAGCCTCGTATCCTGTCTCTGAGAATGGTCTCTGCCAGATAGTTCAGAAGGAGTGAGCAGAACAGGGCAATTGTCAAGTGATCCATCCCCTGTCGTCCAGTTCCAGCTTCTTGCAGTCAGAGGTTTAGGGACACCCAGAGCGTGGGGCTGCGTCCATGACCATCTTGGCTATAGCTATTGATGGACCCATCCTCCATGAATTTACCTAATGGTTTTTTTAGAACCCAGTTATACTTTTGGCCTTCACAACATCCTGTGGCAACAAGTTCTGCGTGTGAAGAAGTAATTCCTTAGTTTAGTTTAAAATCTGCTGCCTATTACTTTCATTGGGTGACCCCCTGCGGCTTGTTTTGTGTGAAGAGATAAATAACGCTTCCCTATTTACTTTCTCTGTGCCATTCATAATTGTATAGACCTCTATCGTATCTCTTCTTTTTCTCTTTTCTAAGATAAGCAGTCCCAATCTATTTAATCTCTCCTTATATGGAAGCTGTTCTGTTCCCCTAATTATTTTCATTGCCCTTCAGTGTACCTTTTCCAATTCAAATACATCTTTTTTGAGATGGATTGACCAGAACTGCATGCAGTATTCAAGATGTGGGCGTAACATGGATTTACATAGTGGCATTATGATGTTTTCTGTCTTCTTATCTATCCCTTTCCTAATGGTTCCTAACATTCTGTTAGCTTTTTTGACTGCTGCTGCACATTCAGTGGATGTTTTCAGAGAACTATCCACAATGACTCCAAGATCTTTCTTGAGTGGTAACAACTAAATTAGACCCCATTGTCTTATATATGTAGTTAGGATTATGTTTTCCAATGTGCATTACTTTGCAATCCTCAACGTTGAATTTCATTGCCACTTGGTTGCCCAGTCACTCAGTTTTTTGAGAGCTTTTTGTAACATTCTGCTAGTGTTTTTGGTATTTTTGATGCATCTAGGAACAAAGAATGTAGGCCATACTTACAGGATGGGTGACTCTGTCCTGGGAAGCATTGATTCTGAAAAAGATTTGGGGGTCATGGTGGATAATCAGCTGAACATGAGCTCCCACTGTGATGCTGTGCCCAGAAGAGCTAATATCCTTGGATGTACATATAAACACTGAAAACTCAAGTAGGCGCGGAGAGATTATTTTACCTCTGTTTTGCACTGGTGCAACTACTGCTGCAATACTGTGTCCAGTTCTGTTGTCTACAGTTCAAAAAGGCTGTTGATAAATTGGAGAGCGTTCAGAGAAGAGCCACAAGAATGATTAAAGCAGGGATTCCCAAACTTTTTGCTGGCATAACCCCATTTTAATTACCGTATATACTCGATCATAAGCCGGTTCGTTTATAAGCCGACCCCTCCCAAGATGGATAAATAAAAATGGAAAATTTTTATGACCCGTTCATAAGCCGACCCTATAATCCAGGGGTCAGCAAACTTTGGCTCCTGGGCCATCAGGATAAGCCACTGCTGGGCCGAGATGGTTTGTTTACCTCGAGCGTCCGCAGGCACGGAGGTAAAACTAAGTAAACAAAGTGTCCCGGCACGCCAGCTGCTAACCCTGACGGGCCGGGACAGCAACTGGTGGGGAAATTTTTTGGGGGGGAGAAGCTGGGAGTCAGGGGAGCAACCCCTGTGACCACCTCCCACATGACCCCACCCCTAGCCCAGGACCCCCACACTCTCCCCATCCCATCCCTTCCCACCTTATCTGGGGAGGGCCAGGGGAGGATGTCTCTGGCCTGGCTGGAGCTGCTCCACGGTCGCAGCATGTTCCAGCGGGCTGGCCCGTGCTCCGGCGGGCCGGACAGCGTGGCCATAGCCTGCTCTGGGGGGCGGGGAGCTGCAGCTGCTTCAGAGGCTGGTGGGGAGAGCAGCATGGCCAGAAGCGGAGAAACTCTGGCCCTGCCTCTTCCCTTCTGGCTCGGCTGGCTGTGCTGCCTCTCCTTGCTCCCTCTGTTGGGGGGAGGGGCTGTGTCCCACATCTCCCTCTCTATACCCGTTCATAAGCCGACCCCCTTCTCTGGTGCTTCCCTTTTTTTACTAAAAAAAATTCAGCTTATGAACGAGTATATACGGTATTTCTTCCCGGGACCCCAGACAGCATGGAAGATGCCATTTTGTAGAGCAAAATGTTGCCCTCCATACAGCGTGACCTCTCACACACGTTCTGCACAGTAGAGATTGCCATAACCCTATTTGCTGATGGTGTGACCCCATTTGGGGTTGTGACCCACAGTTTGGGAACCACTGGATTTAAGGATTAGAAAACATGCATTATTGTAAGAGGCTGAAGGAACTCAATATATTATCTTAACAAAGAGAAGGTTAAGGGGTGACTTGATAAAGGCTTTAAGAATCGACATGGGAGAGCTGGCTGTATTTTAGAGAATCCTTATTGAGGTTGCAGGAACAAACCATCCTGATGTGTAGAAAGAATAGTAAATATGGCAGGCAACCAGCTTGGCTTAACAGTGAAATCCTTGCTGACCTTAAACGCAAAAAAGAAGCTTACAAGAAGTGGAAGATTGGACAAATGACCAAGGAGGAGTATAAAAATATTGCTCAGGCATGCAGGAGTGAAATCAGGAAGGCCAAATCACACTTGGAGTTGCAGATAGCAAAAGATGTTAAGAGTAACAAGAAGGGTTTCTTCAGGTGTGTTAGCAACAAGAAGAAAGTCAAGGAAAGTGTGGGCCCCTTACTGAATGAGGGAGGCAACCTAGTGACAGAGGATGTGGAAAAAGCTAATGTACTCAATGCTTTTTTTGCCTCTGTCTTCACAAACAAGGTCAGCTCCCAGACTGCTGCACTGGGCAGCACAGCATGGGGAGGAGGTGACCAGCCCTTTGTGGAGAAAGAAGTGGTTCAGGACTATTTTTAGAAAAGCTGGATGAGCACAAGTCCATGGGGCCAGATGTGATTGTAGAGCCATTATCTTTGAAAACTCATGGCGATCAGGGGACGTCCCGGATGACTGGAAAAAGGCTAATGTAGTGCCCATCTTTAAAAAAGGGAAGGAGGAGGATCCAGGGAACTACAGGCCAGTCAGCCTCACCTCAGTCCCTGGAAAAATCATGGAGCAGGTCCTCAAGGAATCAATTCTGAAGCACTTAAAGGAGAGGAAAGTGATCAGGAACAGTCAGCATGGATTCACCAAGGACAAGTCATGCCTGACTAACCTAATTGCCTTTTATGACGAGATAACTGGCTCTGTGGATGAGGGGAAAGCAGTGGCTGTGTTATTCCTTGACTTTAGCAAAGCTTTTGATACGGTTTCCCACAGTATTCTTGCCAGCAAGTTAAAGTAGTATGGGCTGAATGAATGGACTATAAGGTGGATAGAAAGCTGGCTAGATCGTCGGGCTCAACGGGTAGTGATCAATGGCTCCATGTCTAGTTGGCAGCCGGTATCAAGCGGAGTGCTCCAAGGGTCGGTCCTGGGGCCAGTTTTGTTCAATATCTTCATTAATGATCTGGAGGATGGCGTGGATTGCACCCTCAGCAAGTTTGCAGATGACACTAAACTGGGAGGAGTGGTAGATATGCTGGAGAGTAGGGATAGGATACAGAAGGACCTAGACAAATTAGAGGATTGGGCCAAAAGAAATCTGATGAGGTTCAACAAGGACAAATGCAGAGTCCTGCACTTACGGTGGAAGGATCCCATGCACTGCTACAGATTAGGGACTGAAGGGCTAGGCAGCAGTTCTGCAGAAAAGGACCTAGGGGTTACAGTGGACGAGAAGCTGGATATGAGTCGACAGTGTGCCCTTGTTGCCAAGAAGGCTAACAGCATTTTGGACTGTATAAGTAGGGGCATTGCCAGCAGATCGAGGGACGTGATCGTTCCCCTCTATTTGACATTGGTGAGGCCTCATCTGGAGTACTGTGTCCAGTTTTGGGCCCCACACTACAAGAAGCATGTGGAAAAGTTGGAAAGAGTCCAGTGGAGAGCAACAAAAATGATTAGGGGACTGGAACACATGACTTATGAGGAGAGGCTGAGGGAACTGGGATTGTTTAGTCTGCAGAAGAGAAGAATGAGGGGGGATTTGATAGCTGCTTTCAACTACCTGAAAGAGGGTTCTAAAGAGGATGGATCTAGACTGTTCTCAGTGGTACCAGATGACAGAACAAGGAGTAATGGTCTCAAGTTGCAGTGGGGGAGGTTTAGGTTGGATATTAGGAAAAACTTTTTCACTAGGAGGGTGGTGAAGCACTGGAATGGGTTACCTAGGGAGGTGGTGGAATCTCCTTCCTTACAGGTTTTTAAGGTCAGGCTTGACAAAGCCCTGGTTGGGATGATTTAGTTGGGGATTGGTCCTGCTTTTAGCAGTGGGTTGGACTAGATGACCTCCTGAGGTCCCTTCCAACCCTGATATTCTATGCTTCTATGTAACAAATATTTAATAATGGGCTCTTCAGTTTAGCAGAGAAAGTTATATCATGATCCAATGGATGGAAGCTGAAGCTAGACAAATTCAGACTGGAAATTAGGTGTAAAATTTGGACTAGGGGTAATTAGCCATTGGAATAATTACCAAGGGTCATGCTGGATTCTCCATCACTGACAATTTGTAAACCAAGACAGGATGTTTTTCTAAAAGTTCTGCTCTAGATGTTATTTGGGGGAAGGTCTCTGGTCTGGGTTACACAGGAGGCCAGACTAGATGATCCTAATGATCCCTTATGGCTTTGGAATCTATGAATTTGTGGTAGGGAAATTGGAATTTTCACTTGTCCCTGATGCTCCCGAGAGTCCTGGATGAAGGGACCCCCAGGCTATCATAGCTACAGAGTTCTCTTCCTCTCGAGCTGCTCTGGCCACATCCCTTCTCTCTGTATACCCGTTCACTGGCTTTTCCCATTGTCCACTCTGTCAGGTCTCTGCATAATGCAGCCTGAGCCTGAATCTCTCCTCTCCCTCCCACCTGTCTACTTCAGCCTGCTTCATGCCTTCTGTGCTTCCCCAGTTGCCTGCCCCTTTCTGTTGATGCCAATCTCCTCTCCCTCTTCATTAAAACCACATGGAGCTTATCAGCAAATTCCTCGCTGCCTCATCTGAACTGTGCTGATCTGGGTACTGTGCTCCATGGGGCAAGGGCTATGTGGTGTTGGAAAAAGCAGGATGATAAACTCCTTTTCAATCAATTAGGGACTAAAGAGGATGTTAAATAGAATGCCCAGATAAGTTGCAAGAAATGACTGGCACGCCAAGGCACCAAGATGGCCTCCTACACACCTTGGTACCTTCACCTCCATGACACCAGGGCTCCGAGGTTAGAGAAGCTCCTCTACAGACCTCACCAGTACAGTGCTCACCATCTTGGCAATGCCAGACCCTGGTAGCAAGTCAGTCTTCTGGATACCATAGCCCTCCAGCACCCTCCAGATTTCTGTCCTTGGAGAATCTGTTTGTACTGAGGAACAGGAGTCTCCATTGCTACGGTTCTTTAACAGGGTCTCGTCCCCAGGGCCACTCAGACAGATTGAATCCCAGTTGGATCTCCAGCCTTGGTACTGACAACTATGTCTGAGGCTTCCCCTTCAGCCCAGGGGATGAGTCTTCTTCAGATTCTGAGATGTTGGTACAGGAATCTTTTTTGATACCTGACCACCACACCCAATTGTCACGGACTCACAGGTCGTGCCCACTCTTGGCCTCGTACGGTCCCTGGGGGGAACCCCCTGTCAGTGCGACAGCGCTTCTCGGGGGTCCAATCTCTCTTGGGGGTTAAGCCCCCTCTGCCTCCTGGAACCGCACCTCTCTGAGCCTTAACACGCCTGTCTCTCGCCGTGGGCCCCCTCAGGGAGTCCCCTCGCTCTGGACCCCCGGGTCCTCCACTCCCAGAGGGACTAATGCAACCCTCATCTCTAGACCAGAGCGACTCTCAGCCAGTGTAAAACAGGAGGGTTTATTGAGTGTCTGAACACAGCATAAGAAACTCTCTGGGTCCTCAGGCCTGGCCTCCCTCAGCACAGCACATCTTAAGTCTCCCCTGCATCCAGGTGGGCTCTGCCTGCTCTCTCTCTCCAGTCCAGAGACCCTGCGCTTTCCAGCTGGGCATCCCAGCGCCAACAGCTCCTCCCCTGTCCTTTGTCTTCCATCCCAGGTAAACAGGTCTCTGGGGCCCTCTCGCTTCCGTCCTTTATTCCCCTCTGGCTGGAACTGGTTGGTCAGGTCACCAGGGTCCTCTCTCCTCAGCCCTTTATCCTCCCACTGGCCAGAACCAGCTGAAGGCCAAGCTGGGGTGGGCCTCTTAGTCACCAGTTGTTAGGATTCCCCATCTCCAGGCCGTTGTCCTGGCCACTAGGCAAGGTCACACCTGGTTCTCTGCAACAACAAACCCTCTCCCATCACCTTGTTAAACTTGCAGCACACAGGGAAACTGAGGTGTGCACACGCTATTCATGTAAAATACTACAAAAATCCCCAACTTCGTCACACCACTATTCTCTTTTGGACCCCACCAGGTGTCCTCAAGCCAGGGGTTGTGACTGTCTGTGGGGTCCTCTATCCACCCACTCGGTGGGGTTGCTGCAATCCCTGGTCACCTCAGTGAACAATTTGATAGGGTTCCATCCAGAAAGAGACCCTCCCGTACCTTATGCCTCCTCAGCACCAGGAGACACCCAGGAGCAGCAGGGCCCCCAGATGGAGGGAAACTCACTCCCTCCTCATTCCTGGATGAGACAGTAATGCTTCCACCACCACCGCCTTATGCCAATGACTTTCAGGCCTTCCACCTCCTCATTAAACTCCTGGCAGAATCCCTCCAGATCCTATTAGAGGAAGTCCAGGAGTCTCAGTGCTCCTTGGACATTTTAAATATCACCCCTCAAGAAAAAATTGCCCTTGCAGTAAATGATGCTCTGTAATTGCCTGCTTGCACAGTCTGGCAAACACCTGCCCCTATCCAGCTTGCCCATAAGGGGGCAGATAAAAAGTACTATGTTCTGGCTAAGGGAACAGTGCGTTTATTGTCTCACTCCCAGTTCCCTGGTGGTGGATGCGGCTAAAACAAATACAAGGAAATTGTTTAAAACAAATACAAGGAAGTTCTTCTTCATGCAGTGCACAGTCAACTTGTGGAACTCCTTACCTGAGGAGGTTGTGAAGGCTAGGACTATAACAGCGTTTAAAAGAGAACTGGATAAATTCATGGTGGTTAAGTCCATTAATGGCTATTAGCCAGGATGGGTAAGGAATGGTGTCCCTAGCCTCTGTTTGTTAGAGGATGGAGATGGATGGCAGGAGAGAGATCATTTGATCATTGCCTGTTAGGTCCACTCCCTCTGGGGCACCTGGCATTGGCCACTGTCGGTAGACAGGATACTGGGCTAGATGGACCTTTGGTCCAGGGCCGGCTCCAGGGTTTTGGCCGCCCCAAGCAGCCAAACAAAAAAAACCAAACCAAAAAAAAAAAAAAGCCGCGACCGTGATCTGCGGCGGCAATTCGGCGGGAGGTCCTTCGCTCCGAGCAGGAGTGAGGGACCGTCCGCCGAATTGCCGCCAAACAGCAGGATGTGCCGCCCCTCTCCGAAGTGGCCACCCCAAGCACCTGCTTGGTAAGCTGGTGCCTGGAGCCGGCCCTGCTTTGGTCTGACCCGGTACGGCTGTTCTTATGTTCTAATGAAAGGAAAAGACAGGCCCATTCCAGACCCTCTCCTTATGATAAGGAGTCCAAATGTTTAGACCCTCCTGGCTAGGAAAAGCTACTTCTCAGCAGCGCTTCAATTTTGTGTGGCAAACTACCAAGCCATGTTGGTGAAACAGGACTTCAACACATATTCCAAGTTAACTCATTGTATTGAACATCTGCCACAGTACCAGAATGAACCATTTCAGGTCCTTATTTCAGAGGGTCAGTTGGTAGCCAAAATCTCCCTCCAAGCTGCCCTAGATGCCGTAGATACAGTTTCTAGAGCCCTAGCCACCGCCGTGGTTATGCAAACAGCATCCTGGCTCCAGTCTTCCAATTGAAGGTCTTCTCTTTGAAGCATCTGAGCACTTCAGCTCTGACACGGACGCCTCCCTCCACACTCTGAAGGACTCGGGAGCTACCTGATGGTCTCTGGGAATTTATGTTCCTGAAACAAAGAGACAGTTTGCTATAGTATCTGAGAGCTACTAATCTAAGCCATTCCAGTACAACCAACAGCAGGCTTTTCCCAGACCTTTGGACTTTCAGATAAGGAGATCTAGACCTCAGAAAAGGGGATCAGTGCTTTCTACAGCACATCATCCATGCCTTCCTCTAAGAAATAGTTTTGACATCTCTGAGGGTCTCAAGCAACCTACCTTCCCAGGGCCTGTGATAAACGATCCATCCAACTGCCATTTGGAGATCAGCTATTCCACTTCCTGCCTGCCTGGGAACAAATTAACCCAGACAGATTTTGGAGGTGATCAACATGATCAAATCTGCAGATGACACAAAGTTAGGGACGGTTGCCAACACCCTGAAAAACAGAACTAAAATTCAAAGGGATCTTGATAAATTGGAATACTGGGCTGGAGGCAAAAAAATGAAATTCAACAAAGACAAATGTGTAAGGTGCTACACTTACAGAAGCAAAACCAAGTGCACAAATACATAATGGGGGATAACTGGCTTGGCAGCAGCACTGCTGAAAAGGATCTGGGAGTTGTGGTGGATCACAACCTCAACGTGAGTCAACGATGCAATGCTGTTGCAAAAAAAGCAAATGCAATTTTAGGTTCTATTAACAGAGGCATAGAATGCAAGTCACAGGAGGTGATCATACCACTATATTAGGCTCTGGTTAGGCCTCAGCTGGAGTACTGTGTCCAGTTTTGGTTACCAATGTATAGAAAGGATGTAGAGAAACTGGAAAGGATCCAGAGGCAAGTGACAAAGATGATCAAAGGAACAGACTGCCTAGGGAGGTCGTGGAAGCTCCTTCACTGGAGGTTTTCAAAAACAGGCTAGAGAGCCATCTGCCTTGGATGGGTCAGACACAACAAATCCTGCATCTCAGCAGGGGGTTAGACTAGATGACCCTTGCGGTCCCTTCTAGCCCTATGGTTCTATGATATGTTTATCAGTCTAATTAACACAATTAGCAATATCACAACATTACAAACCAGCAAAATAGATTGAGCTAATACAAAGCGTCCAGCACTATAATATGGATACTTACCCATTACGGGGCTCCCTCACAAAGGAGGATGTAAGATGACCCAGAAGTGGTCCTTTGGCCTGGCAGGTTCCAGGAAATCTCCCTGGAGTGTACTGGCCAAGTGCCACCTTTTATCATAGATTAGCTAATGCCCATCATACCTACTACATATTCAGTAGGGGTTTCAGCACTTTTTCCTTATTTGTATTTCCTCACCCTACTAATGTTGGGGTGCCCTTCTTCCATAGGTCACTAAATCCACTACCCCAAACTTATTAGCGTATATGTCAGTTACTAACTATAGAGACAAGGTCAGTGAAGTAATATTTTTTTATTGGACCAACTTCTGTTGGTGAGACAGACAAGCTTTCAGAGAAGAGCTGTGTGTGGCTTGAAAGCTTCTCTCACCAACAGAAGTTGGTCCAATAAAACATGTTGCCTCACCCACCTCTTGTCTCTCTAATATCCTAGGACTGACATGGCTACAGTTAGTTACTATGGCATTCTTGTGGTATCAGCAGATGTTCTTAACTTGATGCAGTCCTCTGAGCTGTCTTGGACTTGCCTCCTCTGCACCCACCTACTCACTGAGTTACTGATTGGGAGTCTCCCATGGTGGAGCACCCATAAGGATGTATACTCAAAGGAGAGGTTACTTACCTTACAGTAATTTGAGTTCTTCAAGATGTTTTGTCCCTCTGGGTGCGCCACCTCCCTCCCTCCTTCCCCTTGGAAGCTCAGTTCCTTCTCGACTGTGAAGCAGAGTAGTGGCACCTCCTTATATACCCTCGTTTGGAGGCATGAGGTGCTGCTCTGTGCAGCTGGGGGCCTGCAGACACTGCTTTGCTTTCTCCAGTTGAGAGCGCGCACTCGCTATGGCGGAGTGCCTATAAGGACAAAAACACCTCAAAGAGCTCAAGGTACCATAGGGTAAGTAACCTCTTCTTCAGTGCTTAAGGCCAACATTTGGGCACGACTGACGTCCACAAAACCACCGCTCAGCTGCCTGAAGTCACTAGGCGCCTGAGTTTCCACCAGTGAAGTCCCAGAGGCACTTAAATTTCTGTCAATGGGCAAGTCCTTATGCTTCCAAGCTGCTAGGTGCCTCCCTCACATGGAAGCCCAGTGGAATTCACAAACAAGGCATTCCCCCATCTAGCTCATCTGTGGGGCCTGATCTGGTAGGCATTCTCTGAGCACACCTAACTGGCACAAAGACTGTGGTGGTGCTGGTCCTCCTCTCTTCTCCCTCTCCCACCCAGCTATGAGATATTCTGGGGTGGGTCTCTTTCTCCTGTTGAAGCTGTCCCAGTTTGTTTGAAATACCATCAGTCGCCCAATAAATATTTAAGTATGTCTACACAGCAAAATAAAACCTGCGGCTGGCCCATGCCAGCTGACTCGGGCTTGCGGGGCTGTTTCATGGCTGTGTAGACTTCTGGGCTTGGGCTAGAGCCTGATCTCTGCGACTCTCCCACTTCTCAGGGTCCTAGAGGAGCCCAGACATCTACACAGCGGTGGAACAGCCCCTCAGCCCAAGCCCTGCAAGCCTGAGTCAGCTGATACAGTTGCTGTGTAGACATACCCTGAGAGAACGAGAATGACACTCTAGCCCAGTGGTTCGGACCCTCTCCTGGGAGGTGGGAGATGTGGGTTCAAGTCCCTGTTCTGAAGGAGGCAGAATGGATGTTTGAATCTGGTTCTCCCCCATTCCAGGGGAATGCTCCAACTACTGGGCTTTTAAGCATAAGGGGTGGGGGGCTGTCATAACTATAAAGGGAAGGGTAACAGCCCTCCTGTGTACAATACTATAAAATCCCTCCTGGCCAGAGACACCAAAATCCTTTTACCTGTAAAGGGTTAAGAAGCTCAGGTAACCTGGCTGACACCTGTCCCAAAGGACCAATAAGGGGACAAGATACTTTCAAATCTTGGTGGGGGGAAGGCTTTTGTTCGTGCTCTTTGTTTTGGGGGTTGTTCGCTCTTGGGACTAAGAGGGACCAGACAGCAATTCATGCTCTCCAAATCTTTCTGAACAAGTCTCTCATATTTCAAACTTGTAAGTAACAGCCAGGCAAGGCGTATTAGTTTTATTTTTGTTTTCTCAACTTGTAAATGTTCCTTTTGCTAGAGGGTTTACCTCTGTTTGCTGTAACTTTGAACCTAAGGCTAGAGGGGATTCCTCTGGGCTCTTTGAATCTGATTACCCTGTAAAGTTATTTTCCATCCTGATTTTACAGAGATGATTTTTACCTTTCTTTCTTTAATTAAAAGCCTTCTTTTTAAGAACCTGATTGATTTTCCCTTGTTTTAAGATCCAAGGGGGTTGGATCTGGACTCACCAGGAATTGGTGGGGGGGAAAGAAGGGGGAATGGTTAATTTCTCCTTGTTTTAAGATCCAAGGGTTTGGATCGGTGTTCACCAGGAAATTGGTGGAGAAGTCTCTCAAGGCTATCCAGGGAAGGGTTATAGTACTTGGGAGGGCGATATTCTGCAGGGGAGGTAGACAGAGTTTCCCAAGTTTGAGTAGCAGCCGTGTTAGTCTGTATCCGCAAAAAGAACAGGAGTACTTGTGGCACCTTAGAGACAAATTTATTAGAGCATAAGCTTTCGTGGGCTACAGTGGCAGCAAAGCAGATCTAAGCTGGTAGTTAAGCTTAGAGGTTCTCATGCAGGTCCCCACATCTGTACCCTAGAGTTCAGAGTGGGGAAGGAACCTTGACAGGGGCACCACCACCTCCTGGCTGAGGTGCCTAGCTCAAGGGGAGGGTTCACTGTTGTGAATCCTGAGTGGAGGGAGGCACCTTACCTACCATTGAGAGACTGGGCTTAGGTATTGTCCTTGGCATTTCACTCCTGGCCAGCTGAGGCATCTCCCCACTGAGCCTGCCGGTTTCTGTTAACCTATCTTTTAGAAGCCTGACTCTCCCCATGCATTGTGTACGGAGCCTTGGTGCGAAGCTGGGGGTTGTGAATTCCAGTGGGTGACAGGGCACCTAAAGTTAGGCGCCTAGGCCCCTCTTGTGAATCTCTAAGAATATAGGCCCTCCCTACAGAATGGGCAACGGTATCTTGGGAAGCCATGTCATGGAAAAGAATTAGGGGTCATAGCAGACAAGCAGTGGAACATGAGCTCCCCTATGATCTTCTGACCAAAAGGGCTAATGTGATCCCAGGATGTCTAAACAGGGAGGAATGAGGAGTAGATTTTACTTCTGTGTAAGGTATTGGTGAGACCAATACTAGAGCACTGCATCCAGTTCTGGTGTTCATGGTTTTTAAAGGATGATGAAGGATGCAGAAAGGATTCACACAGCTTATTTGAGCGCTGGAAAAGATGCCTTGTGGTGAGAGACTTAAAGAGCTCAATCCATTTTGTTTATCAGAAAGAAAATTGAGAGGTGACTTATTACAGTATATGAGGCCTGTCACAGGGCACAAAAGGGCTCTTTAATCTTGTGGGGAGAGGCAGAACAAGAACCAGTGCCTGGAGCTGAAACCAGACACGTTCAAGGGATCACATTTGAGGCACTAGTTTTTAGCAGTGAGGTTAATTAACCACAGGAACAAACTCCCAAGGGAAGTGATGGATTCTCCATCTCTTGAAGTCTTCACACCACAACCGGATCCCTTTCTGGAAGGAGCCTTAGTTAAACACAAGTTATTTGTTTTGTACAGGGGTGATTGGGAGAAATTCTATGGCCTGTGTATACCTGAGGTCAAACTAGATGATTGGATGGTCCCTTCTGGCCTTAAACTTTCTGAATCTCTGCTTGCCCATCCCTGGGCACAGCGGAACTCATCCGTAATGCTGCTCAGTTAGAACATTGATCCTCTCGATACCTGCGGGAGTTGGCATCGGCTCTTCTGCTCCTACTTCCCTCTGTGCCCATCCCTGTGCCTTTGGTACAAGCTGTCTGTATCTCTCTGAAATCCTTGTTCCCTGCTTGGCCAGGGTGGAGGAGCTGCGGGAAGCTGCTGCCTGGCCAGCATTTTCCTTCAAAATCATGAACACAGGCTCCTTTGTGGGCAATGCAGAGCCCTGCACAAAGCTACTGTTTGTTGGGGAGCAACAACATTAAAACCACAATTGTTCTCAGTGAGATTCTTTGGACCTTTCCATATCTGCACCCCCACACCCCTACCTCCTGCTGCAACAAAGGAGCCAATGTCCTGGCTCCCATCACCTCCACCCTCCAAGCTGAGGAGTCGCCTGTGGAGGAGCTTAGATCCTCCTGAAGTGTAGGTTGATTCACTGGAAAATGGGAACATCCAAAGCCACGGTAGGGAGAGTAAAAACTGGAAGGGCTAAGGCTGTCCCTCTCCTGCTTCAAGGCAGGATCCACTCCCTAACAGCTATCCTCCATGGGAGAAGCTTTCCCGAGGTGCAGGTTATTTTGCCCTTTCATCGGAAGTGGCTGGGCCTGACCACCCGAGACAGGAGACTGGGTGTGCTAGTCCTCTGCACTGATCCAGCCTGGCTGTGCTTGGTCCTGCAAAGGCCAACACAAGATAGTGTGATCTCATCTAGCTGGTGTCTGCATAGCCCGTGTCACTGGGACTTGCTCTTGTTCTGTTCAGTCAGGCCTGCTCTACATGATACAGTTAGGTCAATGTAAGGCAGCTTATGGTGATTTAACGATGTCAGTGTACACACTACAGCCATGCTCCCACTGATGTAAGTGCTACACTGACGACATAACTCCACCTCCATGAGAGGCATAGGGCTTATGTCGGTGTCCTTAGGGTGACGCAGTGTCTGTGTTACTTACATTGGCTGTTGGCTGTCTTGTCAATTTCACGGCACCAAGAAAGTCGGTCAGCTAGAGCCCGGCTGCCCCCAGCTCCCTAGTCCCAGCTGGGCTTTTGCCCAGAGGCTCCCCATTCTGGGAGCTGTAGTCTGACATGCGTCTGACGAAGTGGGCATTCACCCACGAAAGCTTATGCTCCAATACGTCTGTTAGTCTATAAGGTGCCACAGGACTCTGTTGCTTTTTAGGGCTGTAGTGTAGACATGTCCTCAGTGTCCAACCTCTCTGAATGGCAGGGAATCCCCACGGGCTGGTGAAGATGGGCTGTTCCTTGCCATTTCTTACCTCTAAATAATTTTATGGAGAGATTGAGTTGGGGAGGGGAGAGGCAGTGGTGGTATTCTGCCAAGTGCTATGCACTTGACTCCACCCTCAGTGGGGATCAGATGCCCTGCTGGGTTCTGCTTGGCACTCTCTTGACTGGGGGAAAAAGTAAGTGGTGGTATCGTTCCAGCAACACCCATTCATAGCATAACAATGAGAAACGACTTGGAGAAGACTGTGCAGATGGTTATAAACTGATTGTCCCTCTCTTCCTTCCATAGTGTGATTAGCAGTGGCAGTCACAATACGGGCACTTAGATACCCAGTGACAATTCCTTGAGTGCATACCTCACTGAGATGAATGGGGTAGTCCATATAGGGCTAGAGACTTGCTTTAAAAACAAAAACAAAAAAACAGAGCGCAGAGTTTCTGGAGCACAGTGATGGCAGATTGGGAGAACTGATGTGATGTACTGCCAAGTGACACTGTCCTCCTCTGGATTCAAGCCCTCACAATGATGGCCTCTTGATTAATAGATTTTAATGCCCCTGGGATGGGCGGGTGGGGAGGTGGGACACCATTATGATGATCTAGTCTGACCTCGTTACTAACACAGGCTAGAGAATTTCATCAAGTGATTCTTGCATCAAGCCCAGAATTTTTGTTTGACCAATAGCATCTTTTAGGGAGAGACACCTTGAGTTAAACTACAGTGTGACGGGTTGGACCCCCCTTCTAGGATGCCACCTGATGTACTGGGATTTCATTGAGCCTCTCCTGCTTAAGCAGCCTGGGTTCCCTCTCCCTGCTGTGCTGAACTAGGCTCTCCAGCCTCTTGCAGCGCACACACAGGTAGGGCCACACCCCACTGCAGAGACCGACGGAAGTCAGCTCTGTGTGAGAGGACTCCCTCAGCACTCACGTGCAGACCCCTTTTGGGAGATAAACCCAAAATAATACTGTCTTGCACTGTATAGAAATATCTGTACAGCGCAAGCTCATAAAATTCACCCTCTTCCTCAATGTGAAGCGAGAGATGCACGACTTCTTGCCCCCCAGTTAGAAATTACAAACTGGGTTTTATTATAAACAAGAAATAAGTTTATTAACTACAAAAGGTGAATTTTAAGAGGTTCAAGGGATAGCAAACAGAACAAAGCAGATTGCCTTAGTAAATAAACAAAAGCTGCAGACTGAGTTTAACATACTAGATAGGTAGGATACAAATTAACAAATTCTCACCCTGAGTGATAAACAGGCTGACAGATTCTTAAGGCCCAAGTGGACTTGGCTTTCCCAGGTTTTCTTACACAGGCTAAAGATCTTAGCCTGGGACCATCACTTCTCACAGTTCAGTCTTTGTTCCTCAGGTGATTTCAGGTGTGTTGTTGTAGGGAGAGTGAGGCCACTCATGTTGTTATTGTCCCTCTTTCATATCTCTCCCCCCCCCCCCCCCATCTGCTAGAAAGCTTTTTTTACTGTGACCTGGGCCAAACAGTTCCCATTGTGTAGCGCTATCTCTGAGAGGTTTCTAGTGCAGACAGTTCCTGGGATAATTCGTATGCTCGTGTACATTTCTTCAATAAACGACTAACATTGTTTGGCCTCATCCAATGTAGCACATTTGAAATACAGAGACATGGTCAATATTCCCAGCTTCAGATACAAAAATGATACATGCGTATAAATTGGATAAACACATTCCGTAAATTATAACTTTTCCAATGATATCTTACAAGACCCATCTTGCATAAAGTATATCTTAGTTATACCATATTCATATCATAACCATATTTCTGTAAAGAACATGGAGTGTAATGTCACACCTCTCCCTGCGGAAGCAGTATACCTAAAATCCCTTTTTGGCTTTGGTTATACAACCTTCAGGTGACAGAAAATCCAATGTCCCCAGATAAGTTGTTCCAATGGTTAATTATCCTCACTGTTGAAAATTACACCTTATTTCTAGTCTGAATTTGTCTAGATTCAGCTTCCAGCCGTTGATTGGATATTGTTCTGCCTTTATCTACTAGTTTTAAAAAGCAGTTTACCATCAGAAATCTTCTCCCCATGTAGGTGCTTGTAGACAGTGATCAGATCTCCTCTTAGCCCTGTTTATTAAGCTAAACAGATTGAGCTTCTTCAATCTCTCACTATAAGGCAGGTTTTTCAGACTTTGAATCATTCTTGTAGCTCTCCTTTTCAGTTGTCAGCTGCCTTTTCAGGAACCAGAACTGTAACCAGTAATAGTCTCACTAATGCTGTATATATGGGTAAGATCACCTCCCAGCGCCTACTCGATATTCCTCTGTTCATACATCCAAGAATCATATTTGCTCACTGAGCCACCACATGACATGGGGAGCTCATGTTCAGCTGATTTCCATCATAACCCACAAGGTCTTTTCAGAGTCACTGATTCCCAAAATACCGTTCTCCATCCTATATGTGTGAGAGGCATTCCTTGGGAGAGTGCCGGTGGATTGCACTTTCCTCTGGCCCCCTTTCCTGCTCATCCTGGGCACTGATTTCATGCAAAAATAATCAGTTTAGGCTTTCAGCTGCATAGAAGTAAAGTTCCCAGGTCTGATGGCACTTGGTAAACTCAGGTTACAAAGCAGTTTCCATTATGAGCCCATTTTCATACGCTCCTAGCTTGCCAATCGAATTTCCATCATCAGCAGGACCAGGCTTACTGCATTAGTGCTCTTTGGGCTTCATTCCCTTGAAGGTTTTGATCTTTTCCAGCACCAGCAATAAACTCTGCCTGTCTCAACCCTCTCTGTTCTGAGGCCAGTCCCTCTCTGGCTGTAGTGAGGGGCCAAGCACTCAGTGAAGATCTCTGAGACCTTGACATTATACCTTCCCTCAGCCTCTCTAGTCCTTTCTGATTTTTCATCCTTGAATCAGTTCTTTCTCCCTGATAAGTGTCAGAGGAGGTAGTCTAATCTAGTGGATGGGCATGGGACTGGGAGTCAAGAGACCTGGGCTCTGCCATTTACCTGACAAGTGACCTTGGTTAAGTCACTTCACTTCTCTATGCCTGTTTCACCTTCCATATCTGTCTCCTGTTTAGGCTTTAGGCTCTGAGGCAGTGGTTCTCTCTTTCCAGGGGTGTGTACAGCACCCAGAACAATGGGGTGCAAAGGATACCCAGAATGTTGTAATGCCATGATAGGAATCAATGGCATACCCTCACCTGGGTTATCAGAATCAGTTCTGTTCACCCTGTATAGAAAAAGGGTGGGGGGAGGGTTGGAGGGGAGTTAAACAAAGAAGTAGAGGGTGTTTGGGGGAATGGGTGGCAAATGATTAGGATGTAGAAAGACTTCCGTGTGAGGAGATAGTAAAAGGATTAGGACTATGTTTAATTAGTAGAGGAGGCTAGTGAGAGAGGACGTGAGAGAGGTTTTGTGAGTTCTTTGGGGCAGGGACTTTACTCTGTACTTTGGGAAAGCACCTAGCACATTTTGGGTGCTACTGTCATGCAGATAAATCACTATCTAGATGAGTGGTAGATAGAGAATCCTGTTTATCCTCTCCCAATACAGACAAGGAAGCAGTCAATGAAATCGAAAGGAAACCAATTTAAAACAGATCATAGGAAATTTTTTACACACAATGCCCAATAAATCTGTGGACTCCCCTTGCCATAGTATATCATGGAGTTGAGAGCTTTTCGGGATTCAGAGAGAGGTGGACTGTTTCTCTGATAAACAGACGGTCCACTTACATTTGATAGGATAAACATGCGCAAGGGATAGACCCTCCTGCTTTATGTATAACCAACAGCTTACCTTCTGGCAGGTTAGCCCTTTACTGTCTGCAGGGGGGTGCTCCTACCTTCCTCTGAAGCACCTGGTGCTAGCTCCTGTCAGGTGAGTGACCAGGCTTCATGCATCCCTGTTCTGGTCAGGTGAGCCTTGTGTTCTGAGACAGTTAATCCCCTAGACGCTGTCTGAATCTGACTGTGAATAGGAGCTGGGTTGCTGCCAGACCTCCACTTTCTACATGTCGATCTGGTCTGGGAGAAGGAGTGTTAGAGGTAAGCCTGGCAGCTCTGCTGTGGTGGTAAGAATTTTACTGATGCTCCTGCCTTTAAATTGTGGTTTGGCCACACACATTTTGAGGGCAATAATAACAAATTTCAGTGCTCAGGCTGGGTGAGGTGCCCACCACCGTAGTGTCTGTGTGCCAGCGATTTCCTTCCAAACAAATGTCGGTGGCACATTTTCAGACGTTCATAATTTGATTTGAAAAATAGCCTCTTGCACCTGGCCAAAGCCTGTTCTCTCACTGTGGGAAGTGTCTCAGAGTTTCTGGGTCTTTGATTTACCACCTCAGTCAAAAGAAATCACTAATTTTTCTAGTGGGACGCTTAGCCTGACCAGGCTGCTGGGCCAAGTCACTGCACAGACCACCAAAGTCATAAGGTGGAGAGTGAGGATGTGGGGCTGCAATGCTGGGTCTCACAATGAGGAGGCGCTCTGCAGTAGCAAATCTATGACATACTCCTATAGCTGTTGGCAGGATTGGGAGCTACATTTTAAGACCAGACCTAGCAAGTGGGTTTAACCAACAGTCGTAGGGAGAAGAGGAAGGTAGGATGGGACAGGGTTGCAAGCATCTAGGACATTTGGTGAGCTGGATTCAATCATGTTTTTCTCATTGAATTTCTCTGACCCTCTCCCTATTTCTGTTTTATTTCTGATTACTTTTATTAGCACAAAAAGAAAGAAGCAGAGGAATTTACCCTGGGCGTTTGCATTTCCTCCTGTACATATGCTTCAATTTGTCTCTAGTGGGACACTTGTTTTAAATAATGATAAAACCTCTGGTCTTGCTGCACTTTGAATCTGGTACCATTTTCTAAAGTTTTAAAAACATTATTGCTAGCAGGTGCTGACTGTCCCTTGTACCGTGGCAATATTTCTTTTATGATAGTCTCTCTGCCCTGCCCCTCAGGACCCAGGCTTTCCCAGCCAATCCCACCTGCTTTTTGAGCCCTAGGGCTACAGGAGCCTTGAGAGCTGCTGCATGGTCTATTTGGCTTAGAACAGGGCGTGGGGTGACACTGGGCCCTGAGGACAGTACATGTTAGTTAGGCTTTGGGTCTGAGAACCAGTGGTGTGCTCTCTACTGTACAGAGATCATGGCAGGCCCACCCCATCCTTGTCCCAGGCAGTTCATTGGATAGTGCACTGCATGACCAGGGATCAAAGGATCCTGTGGTAGCAAAACAGGGCAGAATTTCTTCTTTATTTTCTCTCACCCAGGATTTAAATCAGCTTCTGAATCGGATGGGTAAAGGATACCTAATGTGACTCCAATTTATAAAAAAGACTCCAGATACAATCCTGGCAATTGCAGGCCAGTAAGCCTAACTTCAGTACCAGGCAAATTGGTTGAAACTATAGTAAAGAACAGAATTGTCAGACACATAGATGAACACAATTTGTTGGGGAAGAGTCAGCATGGTTTTTGTAAAGAAAAGTCATGCCTCACCAATCTACTAGAATTCTTTGAGGGGGTCAACAAGCATGTGGACAAGGGGGATCCAGTGGATAGAGTGTATTTAGATTTTCAGAAAGCCTTTGACCTCACCAAAGGCTCTTAAGTAAAGTAAGCAGTCATGGGATAAGAGGGAAGGTCCTCTCATAGATCAGTAACTGATTAAAAGACAGGAAACAAAGGGTAGAAATAATGGTCAGTTTTCAGAATAGAGAGAGGTGTCCCCCAGGGATCTGTACTGGGACCAGTGCTATTCAACATATTCATAAATGATCGGGGGGAAAGGGTGAATAGTGAGGTGACAAAATTTGCAGATGATACAAAATTACTCAAGATAGTTAAGTCCAAAGCAGACTGCGAAGAGTTAAAAAGGAATCTCACAAAACTGGGTGACTGGGCAACAAAAATGGCAGATGAAATTCATTGTTGATAAATGCAAAGTAATGCACATTGGAAAACATAATCCCAACTATACATATCAAATGATGGGGTCTAAATTAGCTGTTACCACTCAAGAAAGATCTTGGAGTCATTGTGGATAGTTCTCTGAAAACATCCACTCAGTGTGTAGTGGCAGTCAAAAAAGTGAACAGAATGCTGGGAATCATTAAGAAAGGAATAGATAATAGGTCGGAAAATATCATATTGCCTCTATATAAATCCATGGTACACCCACATATTGAATACTGTGTGCATATCTGGTCACCCCACCTC
Organism: Terrapene triunguis; assembly: GCF_002925995.2. NCBI lineage: Eukaryota > Metazoa > Chordata > Testudines > Emydidae > Terrapene > Terrapene triunguis. The sequence goes on from NW_020664782.1 coordinate 780,173, forward strand.
AATTAAAGTTATATTGGAATTGGAAAAGGTTCAGGAAAGGGCAACAAAAAAGATTAGGGGTATGGAACAGCTTCCATATCAGGAGAGATTAATAAGACTGGGACTTTTCAGCTTGGAAAAGAGATGACTAAGGGGGAGGGATATGATAGAGGTCTATAAAGTCATGACTGGTGTGGAGAAAATAAATAAGGAAGTGTTATTTACTCCTTCTCACAACACAAGAACTAGGGGTCACCCAATGAAATTAATAGGCAGCAGGTTTAAAACAAACAAAAGGCAGTATTTCTTCACACAATGCAGTCAACCTGTGGAACTCTTTGCCAGAGGATGTTGTGATGGCCAAGACTATAACAGGGTTCAAAAAAGAACTAGATAAGGTCATGGAGGATAGGCCCATCAATGGCTATTAGCCAATGTGGCAGTGATGCAAAACCATGCTCTGAAGTGTCCCTAGCCTCTGTTTGCCAGAAGCTAGGAATGGGTGACAAGGGATGGATCACTTGATGATTCCCTGTTCTGTTCATTCCCTCTGAAGCACCTGTTGGCCACTGTTGGAAGACAGGATACTGGGCTAGAAGGACCATTGGTCTTACCCAGTATGGCTGTTCTTATGTTAAGGGCTGTTGTAAAGAGTACAGGGATCAATTGTTCTCCATGTCCACTGATGGTAGGACAACAAGGGAGATTTCAGTTTGGTACGGGGAACCCCATTTATCCATTCTACTTGGGACCAGGGCCAGATCGGATAATCAAAAATTCGGATAATCAGGAGAATGTGCGGGGCTTGTGCTGTCAATCCCAGGCGGAAGGGCTTGGTTCAGTTAATACAGAAAGATGGTTAAACGGGGTTCTACTGTATTAGGAAAAACTTTCTAACTATAAAGATAGTTAAGCTCTGGAACAGGCTTCCAAAGGAGGTGGATTCTCTGTAATTTGACGTCTTTAAACCACGATTTGAGGACTTCAGTAACTCAGGCAGAGGTGAAGGATCTATTACAGGAGTGGGAGGGTGGAGTTCTGTGGCCTGTGATGTGCAGGAGGTCAGACTACATGATCATGATGGTTCCTTCTGACCTTTGAGTCTGAGTTGTGGAATCTCCATCACTGGAGGTTTCTAAGAATAGATTGGCCAAACACCTGTCAGGGATGTTCTAGGTTTACTTGGTTCTGCCTCAGTGCAGGGGATAGAACTTCATGACTTCTCAAGGTCCCTTCCAGCTCTGCATTTCTATTATTTCGTGGTCTGTCCTTCATGGTAAAGATTCTCTTAGGTGCTTCTTCTGGCTCTGCTGGCTGAAAAGTCAGGCATACTCGTGAGTATGACACATTCACACAGTGTCCCCAGCATGTTGTCAGTTACTGTGGGGAATTGAGTAGTTATGTCACCTACTGACATGGCTGTGAGTGCCTTCCCTGCAATTACTACTTACTTACGTAATTACTACTAATTACTCCTCCATAGGCGCCAACTTCTTCTGGTGCTAGTGGGTGCGCGACACCCATGCCCCTGCCCCCATTCCAACCCCTTCCCCAAAGTCCCTGCCCCAACTCCTCCCCCTCGCGCTCCCATTCCAACTCTGTCTCCACCCCCTCCCTGCCCCTATTCGACTCCTTCCCCAAATCCCCGCCCCAGCCCCGCCTCTTCCCTGCCTCCTCCCCTGAGTGTGCCACGTTCTCCCTCCTCCCTCGCAGCGCTTGCTACAGCCCTTTGACAGTGGCAAGCGCTGGGAGGGAGGGAGGAGTGGAGACGTGACGTGCTGGGAGGTGAGGCGAGGGGGGCCAGGCTGGGGAGCTTGGCTGCCGGTGGGTGCAGAGAACCCACTAATTTTTCCCCATGGGTGCTCCAGCCCCAGAGCACCCACGGAGTCGGTGCCTATGCACTTCTCTCCTCTTGCACTCAATCCTTGACATCAGTGGCTGGTTGTGCTTTTCACAGTGCCTGTGTCATGACTGTTTGCTCTGTCCCTGCAGGCAGAGTGTCACAATTACATCCGCATTCTGGAGTTTGCTGATGAGAGCCACCTCTTCACCTGCGGGACCTTTGCTTTTGATCCACAGTGCGGCTTCATTGTAAGGGCCCAGTGCCTGTTGGGGGGGGGGGGAAAGGGGGGGGGGGGTTGAATGGGCGAGGAGAAGAGTCCAGTGCTGCCTGCTTCGGGAAATGGGCAGAGATCAAGGATGAACCTAAAGCTAATGAGAGGCTTTTCTGTGGCTTCATCACTCTAGTTCGAGCCCTCAGAGGCCATAAGGAATTCACCCTCCACCTCTTGGTGAGCTATGGAAGTAGTATCCCCATTGTGCAGAAGGGGAAGTGAGTTGCCCATGGTCATGCCAGGAGTCCATGTCAGAACCAGGGGTTGAACCCTCCTGAGGCCCCAGGCAGTCTTTTAACCACAGAACATTCCCTCCATATATTAAATTTCCAGTCCTGAGTGGGGTGGTGGTGAGGCAGGAACCCAGGGAAGATTGGGGCCTCCAGTGAGTGGTTAACGGCCTTTGTAACGAAGCACTACAGCAAAAAATAAATGCTCTCTTGGCTGTAGTAACAAGTTAAACAAGGGAGGGGACAAGTCCTGGGGCTTCCACCATTGAGAGTCCACACAATCTAGCTTAACATCAGCCTGTCCCACCCCAGACAGCCCCCAGGGGGATGGTGTCTGTAAGCCCCTCCCCAAACCCAAACGGGGTGGCTGAACTTTCTCTGCTTTTATTGCAGAAAGTGGCCAATTTCAGCAGTGTGGAGCGGCAGGAAAGTGGCCGGGGGAAATGCCCCTTTGAGCCTACGCAACAGTCAGCAGCCGTAATGGTCGGTACGTTTGTTGCAGTGTCAGCGGCATTTTGGTTTGGTCTGGAACTCGGTGCAGGGAGCAAGCCTGGCTCTGGAAGGAAGAAGCATGTTGGGGGGTAGCAGCAGCAAGCGAACAAACTTCCCTCACCATCCAGGTGTAAAGGGAATTCAGTCCTTGGCCTCCTCTGCGGAGACTGCTTGCAGGGCCGGTTAGTTACAGTGGCAATGTGGACACCTGTCTATTAGGAGCTGGACAGAAGCACCAGCCCTCCATTCCCCAGAGTCACTACATGGGGGCAATGACTTCCCGGGATTACTATCTACTCTGAACGGAACCGGTGACCTACGTGTAAAACCCCATAATCCATGTCCTGACCCGGAGCTGGAGAGGGATACAAATTACACTGTGCACATCACAGAGCGGCATCTGCTGGCGCCCACTCCAGGAGCTGGCGCGGGCCACATGAGGTCTGCACCACCTTGAACCATTTAGTGTTTGAAAGTGAAAGCTTTTTAAATACACTGACCTGAGCATCCAGGACTGAGGCTACCAAGGCCCAGGGTGCCCCCATGACCTAGAATCTCCCAAACCTGGTCCTCGATGTCTTGCCTGTGCTTGAGCTGTGGGTAGCCAGGCAGAGTGCAGTGACTGACTTGGAGATGGAAGGGACTCTTCCTAACCAACTGGAGAAGGGTGCCACGTGACTGGGTTAGCACCGAGGCCACAAGTGGTAGCCACTAGCATTCTAAACCAGTTGCTGAACCTGGGTGGAAAATGGGGTAAAATCCAGCGTCTCCTTGCCATCCAGATGTTACACCAAAGCCCAATTTGGCACATTTTCCTTCTAGGTTCAGGCACAGCTCTGCATTATAGCCTGGCCACGGTGTACTCCCTTCCCCTCCCCCATCTCTTTCCCTGCATTGCACATTGGTCCTTTGTGTCTTTCACACCTGTCACATCTTGGACCTTCCTCTAGATGGTGTCCTGTATGCTGCCACTGTCAGCAACTTCCTGGGGACACAGCCCATCATCTCCAGAGCAACAGGAAACCTTGAGGAGCGCATCCGGACAGAGATCTCAGTGACCTGGCTGAACGGTGAGTGACCAATGGAAATCACAGAATCATAGAATGTCAGGGTTGGAAGGGACCTCAGGAGGTCATCTAGTCCAACCCCCTGCTCAAAGCAGGACCAATCCCCAGACAGATTTTTGCCCCAGATTCCCTAAATGGCCCCCTCAAGGATTGAACTGACCTCCCTGGGTTTAGGAGGCCAATGCTCAAACCACTGAGCTAGCCCTCCCCCTTCTTGTTACTCTTAACATCTCTTGCTATCTGCAACTCCAAGTGTGATTTGGCCTTCCTGATTTCACTCCGGCATGCCTGACCAATATTTTTATACTCCTCCCTGGTCATTTGTCCAAGCTTCCACTTCTTGTAAGCTTCTTTTTTGTGTTTAAGATCAGCAAGGATTTCACTGTTAAGCCAAGCTGGTCGCCTGCCATATTTACTATTCTTTCTACACATTGGGATGGTTTGTTCCTGCAACCTCAATAAGGATTCTTTAAAATACAGCCAGCTCTCCTGGACTCCTTTCCTCCTCGTGTTAGTCTCCCAGGGGATCCTGCCCATCAGTTCCCTGAGGGAGTCAAAGTCCGCTTTTCTGAAGTCCAGGGTCCAAGATGCTGCCCTTGCTAAGTCTCTAACGGATCTGGGGACAGAGAAAGAGAAGGGGGGAGATAGAGGTTTCTGAGGGGGACGGGGGTGGGAGTCTTGGAGACCATCAATGGCCGATGAGAGACAGAGAAGATGCCAAGTGAATCCTGCCTCCTCTTGGCCCCTGAGAGTGTCCAGGGCAGGTAGGGATATCATCAATATACTGGCCCTTTGCCCAGGAACAGTGGTAGTCACCGGGGGGGGGGGGGGGGGGAGGAATCTGCCTTGTTCAGCATTTGAACTTCCGATAGTTCATTTCCTGTTGTGATTGTCTCTCACCTGTATCCATAGACCCAGTCTTTGTGGGCTCCACTTTCCTGAGAGGGGACGAGAGTGGAGAGGACGACAAAATCTATTTCTTCTTCACGGAGACAGCCAGAGAGTATGACTTCTATGAACAAGTGAAGGTCCCACGCGTGGCCAGAGTCTGCAAGGTATAATCCCCAGGGCTCCCACAATGCAGAAGGGAGGGGATGGCCTCACAGGCACCCGGCAGCTTCTGTGCAAGGTGAAAGCTGCCTGCCAGTCCGAGGATGTCTGCCACTCTCAGGAGGCGGTAAAAAGTAATTACCCTTTTCCAGCCAGGACACCAGTGTGACGGATTGGATCACAGAAACCCCTTGGGAACTGCCAACTGATGTGCTGAGACTACCGCTGAGCCTGTTTCCCCTGGCAGCTTAGGACTTCAGTGCCCTGCCTGGTTTGAGCCAGACACACTAGTCTGCTGCAAACCCAGACCCAAGTCTGAACCTCGTCCCCTAACAGCTGCAGGCTTAACTGAAAACAGCTTAAGAAATGTTCCTGTCTCCAACACTCAGATGCCTGCTCCCAATGGGGTCCAAACCCCAAATAAATCCGTTTTACCCTGTATAAAGCTTATGCAGGGTAAACTCATAAATTGTTCGCCCTTTATAGCACTGATAGAGCGATATGCACAGCTGTTTACCCTCTCCCCCCCCCCAGGTATTAATACATACTCTGGGTTAATTAATAAGTAAAAAGTGATTTTATTAAATACAAAAAGTAGGATTCAAGTGGTTCCAAGTAATGACAGACAGAAAAAAGTAAATTACGAGACAAAATAAAATAAAACACGCAAGTCTATGCCTAATACAGTAAGAAAGTGATTACTGATGAAATCTCACCCTCAGAGATGTTCCAGTAAGCTTCTTTTACAGACTAGCCTCCTTCTAGTCTGGGTCCAGCAATCACTCCCATCCCTGTGGTTACTGTCCTTTGTTCCAGTCTCTTTTAGGTAACCTTTAGGTGTGGAGAGGCTATCTCTTGAGCCAGCTGAAGACAAAATGGAGGGGTTTTCAGGGGCTTAAATAGACTTTCTCTTGTGGGCGGTCCCCCTCCTCTCTCTTATCCAGAATTCAGCTCCAAGATGGAGTTTTGGAGTCACATGGGCAAGTCACATGTCCATGCATGACTGAGTTCCTTACCAGCCAGGTCACATTCCTAGGAAAGCTCAGATGTGGATTGTCGTCTCCAAGTTCATTGTTGGCTTAAGTGTTTCTTGATTGGGCACTTACTGAGAATAGTCTTTTCTCAGGAAGCTGACCAACTGCTTCACTGAGGCTACTTAAAATTAAACAAGTACACGGCCAATATTCATAACTTTGAATACAAAAATGATACATACATACAAATAGGATGAATATATTTAGTAGATCATAACCTTTACAGAGATATGTTACATGGCATATGTAGCATAAAACATATTCCAGTTATGTCATATATACATTCATAAGCATATTCCCATAAAGCATTATGGGGTGCACCGTCACAACCAGAACTGGAAACCTGCTTCTGCCAGAAGAGCCTATGGGATATGCAGTGATGGTACATGGCCAGGCCCTCACTTTTACATCTCACTGTCGTAACACTGTCAGGAGCACAATATGTCCTGCCACCGCTTGGAGGCAGGGGTGTCCATGTGGACTTGGAGCCCCTCTGCTCTCTTTGCTGAAGAACATCTTCCATCCCTGATCAGATTCTGTCCCTAAACTGCGCTCTGCTGTATCTCCAGATTCTGTCCACTCCTCTCCATCCACACAGCCAAACTCCGGTCCCGGCCTTGGCCATCCACACCTCCACCACAGCAAATTCCTCCTCTCTGGCCTCCCTGACACACACACCCACCTCTCGTCTCTGTCCAAACCTCCACTGCAAAAATAACCTATCTCACTGCACCCACAGAGCGTGTTCAGCTCCTGCTGAGCCTTGTGGGCTCCCTTTGAACTCCTAGTTCTCCCTCCTGCCTCTCAGCCTCATCTTCTCTTACTTCTCCATGATCTCTGTCCTCAGCTCATGCTGCTTACCTGGACATTCCTGCCTGTACTTCCTCTGCATTGCCTCCCGTGCAGTCTCCTCCTCTCCATCATATGGGCCGTCATCCATGTCCTGCTTGTCTGAGTCTCCCACAAGCATCTCTGTGCTTTCCTCCATGGCTCCTCTTCCCTCC
>NW_020664782.1:787542-802019 GCF_002925995.2 Terrapene triunguis
AGGGTCTTCCAATGTCATTAGTTTTTAAAAGGTATTCAACACGCAATCAACTTTAATCTGTAACTGTGTCTTTCTGCTGTTACACCCCAGTATGCCCTCCCCCACTTCCTTAGCTGCTTATGTCCACCTGTTCCTGCTTGTCTTAAGTTACGAACCCTGTGGGACAGTGCCTCTCTCATTGTGTCTATGCAGCACCCAGCACAACAGGGCTCTGATGTGTGATTCGGCTCTTATTTATTATCATTATTTATATTATCATAGTGCCTAGGAGCCCCAGTCATGGACCAAGAGCCCATTGTGCTAGGTGCAAAATACAGACCCAAAAGGCTGTCACTGCCTCAAAGAGCTTACAATGTAAGTCTAAGACAAGAGATGTCTGATGGATACAGACGGAGTACAAGGAAACAATGAGACAGTATTGGTCAGCACAAAAGACAGTGGTATCAGTGAAGCAGCAGCCTAAACATTGTCAAATTTTTGTAGGCTTCACAGCAGTTTTAAGACAGCATTTGAAGGAGAACAGTGAGTTCGTTTTGCAGATGTTTGTGAGGAGCACCTTCCACGCTCAAGAGGCAGCATGGGAAAAAGCACGGAAGGTGTGCTTGTTTGAAAATTTACAAGTGGGTGGTGCAGGATGGCATCATGGACTGATCGGAGGTGGGGAGTCAATCTCTCAGTACTAAAGGCTCTATAGGCTCTACAATAATATACAAATAAAGAACACAGGTTGCCATAGTGACTACTGATCACATCCATGTTTAATAAAAATGCTTCATTTGTAATTTATCTGCATCTACTGCAAACCTTCCAGTGTGCCCCTGCAGAATCTAAATCCAGCTTGCTGTGCAGCGCAGGGTGTGGCTTTACCTTCATTATCATTGTAAATTCCATGATCAGGGAGTCTGCCTGTCTGTGTATTGCAAAGCTCAATGCTCATCTGTTAGAGGGACAAGGTGGGTGAGGTAATATGTTTTTTTGGACCAACTTCTGTTGGTGAGAGAGACAAGCTTTTGAGTCTCTCAGAGCTCTGCTTCAGGACTGGGAAAGGTACTTACCACATCACAGCTAAATGCAATGTGCAACAGATTGTTTAGCATAAGTTAGCATGTATTATAAGGGACCATTCAAGGTAGAGTGGTCTGTTGACACAAAATGGCGGCGGGGGGGGTGTTAGTGAGTTACAGATTGTTGTAATAACCCATAAATCCAGTGTCTCTGTCCAATCCAGTACATGATTTTTAGTGTCTAGCAGAATAGTGAATTTAAGCTCCCAGGCTTGACTTTTGAAAGTGTTGTGCGGGTTTCCTTTGAAGATGAGGACTAAGAGGTCAGATATAGGGTGATCACTTTGTGAAAAGTGTTCATCCACCAGTGACAGGGTGGTTTTTGTCTTTTATTGTTTTCCTATATGAATTGTCTCTAATATCCTGGGACTGACACAGCTACAGCTACACATGCTCATCTATTGTCTAACATGCTATGTTAGCTGTAACAAAGACCATGCCCAGTTTGGGTAGCTTGTGAAATCTGACAAGCTTGCATTCAAGATCATTCATCAATGATTTAATACCGCCTCTGGTGGTTATGTATACTGCCAATTGAAACTTTCTTTCTGTTATCTTGGCCTGTTGAGAGTGGTTTGCAATAAGAATGGCCATACTGGGTCAGACTAATGGTCCATCTAGCCCAATATCTTGTCTTCCAACAGCGGCCAGTGCCAGGAGCTTCAGAGGGAATGAACAGAATAGTGCTATTGAGTGATCCATCCCCTGTCATCCACTCCCACTATCTGGGAGGTAGAGGCTAGCGACACCCAGAGCACGAGGTTACATCCCTGACCATCTTGGCTAATAGCCATTGCTGGACCTATCCTCCATGAACTTTTCATTCTTTTTTCAACCCTGTTATAATTTTGGCCTTCACAACATTCCCTGGCAATGGGTTCCACAGGTTGACTGCGCATTGTGTGAAGAAGTATTTCCTTTTGTTTTGTTTTGAACCTGCTGCCTATTGATTCATTGGGTGACCCCTGGTTCTTGTATTATGAGGAGGAGTAAATAACACTTCTGTATTCACTTTTTCCACGCCATTCTCTAGCAGAGCACCCCCCCCCCCCGCCATCTCTTTTCTAACTCAGCAGTTCCAGTCTTTTTAATCTCGCCTCATACAGCAGCTGTTCCATACCCTTAATCAGTTTTGCTGCCCTTCTCTGCACTTTTTCCAGTTCAAACGTATCTTTTTTGAGGTGGGATGACCAGAACTGCATGGTCATTCAAGGTGTGGGCATATCATGGATCTATATAGTGGCATTACGTTTTCTGATTTAGGAACCATTAGGAAAGGTAATAACATTGTTAGCTTTTTTGACTGCCACTGCACAGTGAGCAGATGTTTTCAGAGAACTATCCACAATGACTCTAAGAGCTTTCTTGAGTGGTAACAGCTAATTTAGACCCCCTCGTTGTGTATGTGTAGCTGGGATTATGTCTTCCAATGTGAATTACTTTGCATTTATCAACATGGAATTTCATCTGCCGTTGTGTTGCCCACTCACTCAGCTTTGTGAGATCTCTTTGTAATTCTTTCCAGTCTGCTTTGGACTTAACTATCTTGAGTAATTTTGTATCATCTGCAGATTTTGCCACCTCACTGTTTACTCCTTTTTCAGGTAATTTATGAATGTGTTGAGCAGCACATGACTGCTTACTTTGCATAAGAGCCTTTGGTGTTGGAACTTGTCAGAGTTTTTCTGAAGGTCCAAGTGCACTGTGTTAATTGGATCAACCTGTATGTGTGCTTGTTGATACTCTCAAAGAATTGTAGTAGATTGGTGAGGCATGATTTCCCTTTACAAAAGGCTGAGTTGACTCTTCTCCAACGTATGTTAATCTGTGAGCCTGATAATTCTGTTCTTTGCTATAGTTTTAATCAATCTGCCTGGTACTGAAGTTAGGCTTACCAGCCTGTAATTGCCAGGATCGCCTCTGAAGCCTTTTTAAAAAATCGACATTACATTAGCTATCCTCCAGTCATCTGGTACAGAAGCTGATTTAAGCAATAGGTTATTAGTTCTGCAATTTCTTGTATGAATTCCTTCAGAACTCTTGAATGAATACCATCTGGTCCTGGTGACTTATTACTGTTTAACTGATCAATTTGTTCCAAACCCACCTTGATTGACACCTGAGTCTGGGACAGTTTTTCAGATTTGTCACCTAACAAAAATAGCCTGGCTCTGGGAATCTCCTTCACATCCTCTGCAGTGAAGACCGATGTAAATAATTCGTTTAGTTTCTCCGCAATGGCCTTGTCTTCCTTGAGCCTCCTTTAGCACCTCAATCAGCCAGTGGCCCCACTGCCAATCAGTCTGGCAGGCTTCCTGCTTCTGATGTACTTAAAATTCTTTGCTGTCAGTAGGGTGACCAGATAAATTGGGATGGGGGTGGGAGGTAATTGTCTCCTATATAAGACAAAGCACCATATCGGGACTGTCGCTATAAAATTGGGATATATGGTCATCCTAGCTGTCAGTTTGTGTCTTTTGCTAGTTGCTCTTCAAATGCTTTTTTGGCATGCCTAATTTTCCTTTGACACTTGACTTGCCAGAATTTATGCTCCTTTTTGTTTTCCTCAGTAGGATTTAACTTCCAATTTTTAAAGGATTCCTTTTTGTTTCTAACCACCTCTTCAACTCTGTTGTTTAGCCATGGTGGCATTTTTTTGATCTGCGTGTTGTTGTTTTTTATTGCATTTTCTATTTTGGCTATACATTTAATTGAGCCTCTATTATGGTATGTTTTAAAAGTTCCATGGAGCTTGGAGGCATTTTATTCTTGCGACCATTCCTTTTAATTTCTGTTTAACAATCCTCATTTTTGTGTCGTTCCCCTTTTTGAAGTTAAATGCTACTGTGGTGGGTTTCTTTGGTATTTTCTCCCCAAAAGGATGTTAAATATAATTACATTATGGTTGCTATTACCCAGCGTTTCAGCTATATTCACCTCTTAAACTAGATCCTGTGCTCCACTTAGGACTAAATCAAGAATTGCCTCCCTCCTTATAGGTTCCAGGACTAGCTGCTCCAAGAAGCAGTCAGTAATGATGTCTAGAAACTTTATCTCTACATCTTGTCCTGAGGTGACATGTACCCAGTCACTATGGGGATAGTTGAAATCCCCCATTACCATTGGGTTTTCTGGTTTTGGAGCTTCTCTACTCTCCGAGAGCATTTCACAATCACCATCACCATCCTGGTTATGTTGGTGGTGGTATATTCCTACTGCTAAACTCTTATTATTCAACCAGGGAATTTATATCCATAGGCATTCTATGGTACAGTCTGGTTTATTTAAGATTTTCACTTAAATCTTAGCAGACTCTCTGCTTTCTTTTACATATAGTGCCATTTCCCTACTCTGTCATTCCAATATATTTTGTAGATTCCAAGGCCAAAAGAGACCATTGTGATCGTCTAGTCTGATCTCCTGTATAACACAGACCATAGAACTTCTCCAAAATAATCCCCAGAACAGATCTTTTAGAAAAACAACCAATCTTGATTTAAAATTTGTCAATGATGGAGAATCCATCACGTCCCTCATGGTTAAAAATGTATGCTTTATTTCCAGTCTGACTTTATGTACATATCCTGCCCTAATCTTGGGGCTGCCTTCTTCTGTGTTTGAGGACACTGAAATGGACCTGTTGGTCATAGAAGCCCCTAGTGAAAGCACAGTGCTAATGCTTGAACCGAAGAATACCCAAGATGCTTGGATGAGTTAAAATAAGCTCTTGCTAGAAGCTGTGAGCAGCAGATGAATCCTCTTTTTCCTGAGTGTAAATGTCTCCTTTCTGCTCTCTCTCTAGGGGGACTTGGGAGGCCTGAAGACCCTGCAGAAGCGGTGGACAACTTTCCTAAAGACCCAGCTGGTTTGCTTGGATCCAGAGAGTGGAACCAACTTCAATCTACTGAAGGATGTATTTATCTTGCACTCTGTAAACGGGACTTCTGCAGTGTTCTATGGTATCTTCTCAGCCCAGAGGTGAGTGCCTTTCCTGGCTCCGGCAGGTGCACATTGAATGGAAAGTGGAGATGCAAAGGAGAGTGATCCTCAGTCTCGTGATATGGCTGTGCTCTGCACTCCAAGTCTGAGTCCCTGTGGACATCTCTGCCAGCAGAGCCAAGTATATATCGTCTCAAGCAATGCAATGCTCCGTGCAAGGATAGAATTAAGGAGGCAAAATCCTCACAACTTCTCACTTCCTTACAGATGCTAAAGCAGCAAGTGGGAGCATCCTGGTCCTTTAGTCCATTGACTGCTTTTATTCTCTTCACTCCTAGTTACGGCTGTTCATCTTGTGTGTAGCTCAGATCATTTTAATCTGGAAACACTGTTTCGGGGAACTTCGGTTTCTCTCTGAGTGACTGTCCACACAAATTCCAGTCTTGACACACACGACCCGTGTTTGCAATAGCAGTGTCCATTGGGGCCAGGCGTGCACCCTGATGTCCTTGCATTTCCCCCAGTAACTGAAGGCATATAAGGTTGAGTGGGCTCAGCCACTGCTAAGTTCCTTAAAGCCCATGGCTGTGAGACAGAATCCCTGCAGTGTTCATTCCCTTGCTTTGTGCGACTTAACTATTACCTTACTAATGTCTATAATTAGTGTTAGAGTAGGTAGAGTTAGTTTAGTTAGGTTTCCTCTCCTTGTTGGCTTTATAAAAACAACCCCCCCCTTACCAAAATCCAAAACTTTTCATCTGTTTCCTTTTTTCCCTAAGCCCCCCCCCCCCCCCATCATCTCTCCACAATATAAGAGGATATTCTAATATCATAGAATCATAAAAATATAGGGCTGGAAGGCACCTTGAGATGTCATCTAGTTCAGCCCCTTACTAGGAGCCAGACCAACTGTGCCTAGATCATCCCTGGCAGATGTTTGTTTAACTTGTTCTTAAAAACTTCCAGTGGTGCAGATTCCAAGCCCTCCCTTGGACACCTGTTCCAGAGCTTAACTCCCCTTAGAGTTAGAAAGTTTTCCCCAAGATCAAACCTAAATCTCCCTTGCTGCAGATTAAGCAGATTACTTTTTGTCCCACCTTCAGTGGACTTGGAGAACAATTGATCACAGTCTTCTTTATAACAGCCCTTAACATATGACACACAGTACTCCAGCTCAGACCTGACCAGTGCCAAGCAGAGCAGGATATGTATCTCCTGTGTCTGACATATGACACTCTTGTCAGTACACCCCAGAATATTAGTCTTTTTCTCAACTGCATCACATTGTTGGCTCAGATTTAATTTATGATCCGCTATAACCCCCAGATCCTTTTCTGCAGTACTACTGCCTACCTTGTTTTATAGCTGTGCATTTGATATGTATTTGTGTATTTAATTTTTCCTTCTTAAGTGTAGTACTTTGCACTTGTCTTTTATTGAATTTCATCTTGCTGATTTTACACTAATCCTCTAAGTTCTCCAGGTCATTTTAAGAAATGTCTTGTCCTCCAGAGTGCTAGCAACCCCTCCCAGCTTGGTGCCATCCACAAATTGTATGAGCATATTCTCCTCTCCGTTATTGATGTAATTGATGAAAATATTCAGTAGTACCAGATCCCTGTGGGGACCCACTAGATATGTCCTCCCAGTTTGACAGTAAACCATTGATAACTATTCTTTGAGTTTGGTCTTTCAACCAGTGGTGCACCCACCTTATACAGTAACTCCTCGCTTAACGTTGTAGTTATGTTCCTGAAAAATGCGACTTTAAGTGAAACGATGTTAACCGAATCCAATTTTCCCATAAGAATTAATGTAAATGGGGGAGGTTAGATTCCAGGGAAATTTTTTTTCACCAGACAAAAGACTATATTATATATATTTATACACAGTATAAGTTATAAACAAACAATTTAATACTGTACACAGCAATGATGATTGTGAAGCTTGGTTGAGGTGGTGGAGTCAGAGGGTGGAAGAGGGTAGGATATTTCCCAGGGAATGCCTTACTGCTAAATGATGAGCTAGCACTCGGCTGAGCCCTCAAGGGATAACACATTGTTGTTAATGTAGCCTCACACTCTACAAGGCAGCACGAATGGAGGGAGGGGAGACAGCATGGCAGACAGAGACACACACCATGTGTGAGAGGGAGATGCACATTGCCCCTTTAAGTACGCTGACCCCACTCTAAGTACATTGCCTTTTAAATTAGATCAGCAAGTTGAGACAGCAGCTGCTGCGAGCAAGCTCCCTCCATCCTGAGCCCTGTCGTGTTCCCCCCCCCTCGCCTGCTCTATGGAGATGGGGTAAATGTGGGGCAGGAGCAGGGGGAAGGGGGACACCCTGACATTAGCCCCCTTCTTCCCCTTCCCCCCCGCACAGCAAGCAGGAGGTTCCTGGGAGCAGCTCCAAGGCAGAGGGCAGGAGCAGCACAGGGCAGTGGGGGAAAGGACAGCTGAACTGCCGGCAATTGATAGCCTTCTGGGCAGCTGCCGCACGGGGAACTTAGGGGAACAGGGAGCTGATGGGGAGCTGCTGATCCACCCTGGATCCAAGCCTCCACCAACTAGCTGCAACGGGCTGCTCTTTTTGCAAGCAATGGACAAAGCAGGCAGCTGCCAAACAACATTATAAGGGAGCATTGCACAACTTTAAACAAGCATTTTTCCCTAATTGATCGGCAATGTAACAACGAAACAACATTATTTAAGTGAAGAGTTACTGTAGTAATTTCTTCTACAACACGTTTCCCTAGTTTGCTTATGAGAATGTCATGTGGGACTGTGTCAAAAAGTTTACTAAAATCAAGATATATCACATCTATAGCTTCCCCCCACCCACTAGAGCAGGGGTTGTCAAACTGGGGATCAGGACCCCTCAGGGGGTCGGAGGGTATTACATGGGGATGTCGCAAGCTGTTAGCCTCCACCTCAAACCCCGCTTTGCCTCCAGCATTTATAATGGTGTTAAATATATTTAAAAGTGTTTTTCATTTATAAGGGGGATCACACTCAGAGGCTTGGTATATGAAAGGGGTCACCAGTACAAAAGTTTGAGAGCCACTGCACTAGGGCACTAACGCTGTGAAAGGAAATTACATGACAAATTACTTGACATATTCATGTTAGCTATAACCTCTGGGTGCTTACAAATTGATTGTTTAATAATTAATTCTAATATCTTTTCAGATGTTTAAGTTAGGCTTACTGGTCTATAATTCCCCAGGTCCTTTTTGTTCCCCTTTGTAAAGATAGATACTATATTTGCCCTTCTCCAGTCTTCTGGGACATCCTGCCTGAGTTCTCAAAGATAATCACTATGGGTTCCAAGATTGCTTTAGCTAGTTCCTTAAGTACCCTAGAGAGAATTTCATCAGGCCTTGATGACTGATATAAATATTTTTTAATGTGTTCTTTCCCTATTCTGGCTTGTGTTCCTTGCAGCTTGTTGTTAATTGTGTTAAGCTTCTGATCACAATTAACTTTTTTAGGGAAGACTAAGGCAGAATAGCCATTAAGCATATCCAGCCTTCTCGATGTAATCCATTATTAGCTCTCCTTCCCCACTAAGTAGTGGACCTATACTTTCCTTTGTTGTTTTCTTGCTCCTAATGTATTTATAGAACCTCTTCGTAATGCCTCTTGTGTTCCTTGTTAAGTGTAACTCATTTTGTGCCTTAGCCTTTCTGATTTTATCCCTATGTGCTTATCATAGGACTGGAAAGGACCTTGAGAGGTCATCTAGTCCAGTCCCCTGCACTCATGGCAGGACTAAGTATTATCTAGACCATCCCTGACAGGTGTTTGTCTAACCTATTCTTAAAAATCTCCAATGATGGTGATTCCACAACCTCCCTAAGTAATTTATTCCAGTGCTTAACCACCCTGACAATTAGGAAGTTTTTCCTAATGTCCAACCTAAACCTCCCCCACTGCAACTTGAGACCATTACTCCTTGTTCTTTCATCTGGTACCACTGAGAACAATCTAGATCCATCCTCTTTGGAACCCCCTTTCAGGTAATTGAAAGCAGCTATCAAATCCCCCCTCACTCTTCTCTTCTGCAGACTAAACAATCCCAGTTCCCTCAGCCTCTCCTCATAAGTCATGTGCTCCAGACCCCTAATCATTTTTGTTGCCCTCTGCTGGACTCTTTCCAATTTTTCCACATCCTTCTTGTAGTGTGGGGCCCAAAACTGGACACAGTACTCCAGATGAGGCCTCACCAATGTCAAATAGAGGATTATGATCACGTCCCTCGATCTGCTGGCAATGCCCCTACTTATACAGCCCAAAATGCGTTTGCCTTCTTGGCAACAAGGGCACACTGTTGACTCATATCCAGCTTCTCGTCCACTGTAACCCCTAGGTCCTTTTCTGCAGAACTGCTGCCTAGCCATTCGGTCCCTAGTCTGTAACAGGGAATAGGATTCTTCCATCCTAATTGCAGGAGTCTGCACTTGTCCTTGTTGAACCTCATCAGATTTCTTTTCGCCCAATCCTGTAATTTGTCTAGGTCCCTCTGTATCCTATCCCTACCCTCCAGCGTATCTACCGCTCCTCCCAGTTTAGTGTCATCTGCAAACTTGCTGAGGGTGCAGTCCACACCATCCTCCAGATCATTAATGAAGATATTGAACAAAACCGGCCCCAGGACCGACCTTTGGGGCACTCCGCTTGATACCGGCTGCCAACTATGCTAAATAGAAACTTGAGAGGTTGTATGGGCCACCCTCCTTATTTAACTTCACACAAGTCATTCCATGGTGCCACTCAAAGTCTGAGGATTCTCCCCTGACAATCTGCTCAAAGCTTCTCTTACAGCTAATTAACCTCCCTTTCTGTTTCTCCTTCAGGGACGGCGGGCAGGTCTCAGCTGTCTGTGCCTACAGCATTCGGGACATCCAGAAAGCCATGAATGGCCGTTTCAAGGAATTTAAACATGACTGTGACAAGTGGACAAGTGTCATGGGTGGGGATGTCCCTGAGCCACGGCCAGGCGCAGTAAGTGATGAGAACCGTGCTGGCTACTGGACAGATACAGATCTGTTCTTTTTCTTTTTCATGAACAGGGCTGTGGACCTTCAGGCTTTGGCCTAGAACACTGCGTGGGGAGGTGAGGGAGGTGTTGACTAACATATGCTGCCTAGTATATATACGTATCGTATTAATAATATGTACCACATCATTCATACCCATCTATCTCAGTATGCAGTAAGCACAAATATTATAGCAGTTATATAGCCTAAATTGGCCTATAATTTTTATATAACCCTGATAACTTATGCTAAGTGTCCCGTAACCTTTGCATTCACTAAAATAAGTTTTGGCTTAAGCAAATAAAAAAGCTGTCAAAATTGATACAGATGAGTGCTTTACCATAGGAGCAAAAAGAAAATTACTCTCGCAGGCCTGTACTGGAATGTCCCAAAGGAAGAGGACATAACAAATAATTGTTCTACCCTAGTACAAAACTAGAAGGTGGCGTCATACCCTTTGGTACCTAAAATGCATGTGTACAGAATAAAGCGATAAGGGTTACATCATGGTTTAAAAAAAAAAAAAAAAAAAAGGTAAAAACCTAATTGGTTAAATTTAGTTTCAAATAACATACACAATACCTTTTACTTGTAAACAGGTAGGGTATAAAAATGGCTTTAGAGTGTAACTTTGGGAGTCCACTTTCAACATAAACAGACAAGAACAAGGAGTAATGGTCTTAAGTTGCAGTGGGGGAGGTTTAGGTTGGATATTAGGAAAAACTTTTTCACTAGGAGGGTGGTGAAGCACTGGAATGGGTTACCTAGGGAGGTGGTGGAATCTCCTTCCTTAGAGGTTTTTAGGGTCAGGCTTGACAAAGCTCTGGCTGGGATGATTTAGTTGGGGATTGCTCCTGCTTTGAGCAGGGGGTTGGACTAGATGACCTCCTGAGGCCCCTTTCAACCCTGATATTCTATGATTCTGTGATTCTATAAAGTAAAAAAACACTGCATGAGGTGTCTTCCTGGAGACTGGTATTGTATAAAACAGGAGTGGGCAAACTACGGCCCGTGGGCCCATCTGGCCCGTCAGACCATTTAATCCGGCCCTCAGCTCCCGCTGGGGAGCAGGATCAGAGGTTTGCCCCGCTCCGGCACTCGAGACAGGGAGCAGTGTCGGGGGGTTTGCTCCGCTCCGCGCGGCTCCTAGGAAGCAGCCGGCATGAGCCCATTCTGTCTCCTACGTAGTACGCGGAGACGTGGCCAGGCGGTTCTGCACACTGCGCCGTCTGCCGGCGCCAACCCCACAGCTCCCATTGGCCGCGGTTCCCGGCCAATGGCAGCTGCATGGGTGGCGCCTGTGAGGGGGAAGCTTGCAGAGCCATCTGGCCACGCCTCGGAGCCAGAGGGGGGACATGTTTTTGGTAAACGCCGCCCGAAGCCTGCACCCCTGAGCCCCAATCCCCTGCCACGGCCCTGATTCCCCTCCCGCCCTCGATCCCAGCCCAGAGCTCCTCTTGTACCCCAAACCCCACCTCAGAGCCCGTACCCCGAGCCAGAGCCCTCACCCACCCCCGTGCCCCAACAGCATGCCCCAGCCCTAATCCCCCTCTCACCCTCCAAACCCCTTGGTCCCAGCCTGGAGCCCCCTCCTGCACCCCAAAACCCTCATCCCCAGAGCCTAACCCACCGCACTCCAGCCCGGAGCTCCCTCCCGCACCCTGAACTCCTCGTTTCTGGCTCCCCCCCCAGAGCCTGCACTCCCAGATGGAGCCCTCACCCCCTCTCGCACCCTTATCCCCAATTTTGTGAGCATTCATGGCCTGCCATACAATTTCCATACCCCGATGTGGCCCTCAGGCCAAAAAGTTTGCCCACCCCGGTATAAAACCTTTTTTCCTGTACTATATTGTAATGGCTTATAGCAATAAACCTAACTAGCATTGGTTATTTGGTCTCTTAAGTATATTTCATAACAAACCAAAGTGTGGTCAAGCAATTAACCCTGCCCAATTTATCAATAAATTGGCGTGCCGAGCCAGGAGCCATCCAGCCAAAGCATCAGTCAAACCAAGCAGTGTTGGGTCGCATCCTAGCTGCTCAGAAGGGGTAACGTTGAATGAGAGGTGGGACGCTAGTGTTTGTTAATCTCATGTACACTTGTGCAGGCCAGCAAGCGCTGTGCTCAATCCTGCAATTCCAGGACGCACAAAAGTTGCTACTGTAACATCTTATTAAAAAAAGTGCTACTATGGCAGAATGCCTCTTTAAAAAAATAACTGATTTTATCAGAAGTGCCTAATAAAGCACTCAAGGCAAAACACCAATACTTCAAAAATTCCTGGGCAAAAAACCATACTTTAAAAATATATAAAAATTAATTACAAGTAAAACTTTCTAGGCAAAATGCACAAATACAGCAAAGGCTAAAATGGCAAAATGCCGAAGCCCCAAAATTATCAATTATAATGGCCAAAAATAACTGATTGTCTGTGAGAGGGCAGATTTAATCTGGGGAGGATTTGTTGTAGGCAGAGATGGCAGTGGTGTCTAATGCTTCTCATTCTATCCACTTTCTCAGGTGCTTAGTTAAGCTATTAACCATCTCCCTAGTCAGCCATTAGCCTGTAGATACCTTTGTGACCTGTTTGTAAGGGCAGCTAAGTAGTCCCTCTATTGCTCTGAGATGTGCCTTAAAAGCCTGAATGAGCCATTGTGGGGTTAGCCCCAGTCCCCAGTGGAATTTGCTGAAACACAAGGTGATTTGCTACTGTGTGTGTATGAAAGCCCATATGCAGGCTGTATGGTGTGGATGGATACAGCTTGCTCAGGAAGGATAGACAGGGTAAAAAGGGAGGAGGTGTTGCCTTATATATTAAAAATGTACACACTTGGACTGAGGTAGAGATGGACATAGGAGATGGAAGTGTTGAGAGTCTCTGGGTTAGGCTAAAAGGGGTAAAAAACAAGGGTGATGTCATGCTAGGAGTCTACTACAGGCCACCTAACCAGGTGGAAGAGGTGGATGAGGCTTTTTTTAAACAACTAACAAAATCATCCAAAGCCCAAGATTTGGTAGTGATGGGGGACTTCAACTATCCGGATATATGTTGGGAAAATAACACAGCGGGGCACAGACTATCCAACAAATTCTTGGACTGCATTGCAGACAACTTTTTATTTCAGAAGGTTGAAAAAGCTACTAGGGGGGAAGCTGTTCTAGACTTGATTTTAACAAATAGGGAGGAACTCGTTGAGAATTTGAAAGTAGAAGGCAGCTTGGGTGAAAGTGATCATGAAATCATAGAGTTTGCAATTCTAAGGAAGGGTAGAAGGGAGAACAGCAAAATAGAGACAATGAATTTCAGGAAGGTGGATTTTGGTAAGCTCAGAGAGCTGATAGGTAAGGTCCCATGGGAATCAAGACTGAGGGGAAAAACAACTGAGGAGAGTTGGCAGTTTTTCAAAGGGACACTATTAAGGGCCCAAAAGCAAGCTATTCTGCTGGTTAGGAAAGATAGAAAATGTGGCAAAAGACCACCTTGGCTTAACCACGAGATCTTGCATGATCTAAAAAATAAAAAGGAGTCATATAAAAAATAGAAACTAGGACAGATTACAAAGGATGAATATAGGCAAACAACACAGGAATGCAGGGGCAAGATTAGAAAGGCAAAGGCACAAAATGAGCTCAAACTAGCTACGGGAATAAAGGGAAACAAGAAGACTTTTTATCAATACATTAGAAGCAAGAGGAAGACCAAAGACAGGGTAGGCCTACTGCTTAGTGAAGAGGGAGAAACAGTAACAGGAAACTTGGAAATGGCAGAGATGCTTAATGACTTCTTTGTTTTGGTCTTCACCGAGAAGTCTGAAGGAATGCCTAACATAGTGAACGCTAATGGGAAGGGGGTAGGTTTAGCAGATAAAATAAAAAAAGAACAAGTTAAAAATCACTTAGAAAAGTTAGATGCCTGCAAGTCACCAGGGCCTGATGAAATGCATCCTAGAATACTCAAGGAGCTAATAGAGGAGGTATCTGAGCCTCTAGCTATTATCTTTGGAAAATCATGGGAGACGGGAGAGATTCCAGAAGACTGGAAAAGGGCAAATATAGTGCCCATCTATAAAAAGGGAAATAAAAACAACCCAGGAAACTACAGACCAGTTAGTTTAACTTCTGTGCCAGGGAAGATAATGGAGCAAGTAATTAAGGAAATCATCTGCAAACACTTGGAAGGTGGTAAAGTGATAGGGAACAGCCAGCATGGATTTGTAAAGAACAAATCATGTCAAACCAATCTGATAGCTTTCTTCGATAGGATAACGAGTCTTGTGGATAAGGGAGAAGCTGTGGATGTGGTATACCTAGACTTTAGTAAGGCATTTGATACGGTCTCGCATGATATTCTTATCGATAAACTAGGCAAATACAATTTAGATGGGGCTACTATAAGGTGGGTGCATAACTGGCTGGATAACCGTACTCAGAG